>NC_042985.1:8553748-8733748 GCF_901001165.1 Salmo trutta
CTATCTGGTCCCATGCTCTCTCTCTCTCATAATGTCCCATGCTCTCTCTCTCTCTCTCTCTCTCATACTGTCCCATGCCTCTCTCTCTCTCTCTCTCTCTCTCTCTCTCTCTCTCCCATGCTCTCTCTCTCTCTCTCTCTCTCTCTCTCTCTCTCTCTCTCTCATACTGTCCCATGCTCTCTCTCTCTCTCTCTCTCTCTCATACTGTCCCATGCTCTCTCTCGCTCTCTCATACTGTCCCATGCTCTCTCTCGCTCTCTCATACTGTCCCATGCGCTCTCTCTCTCTCTCTCTCTCTGTCGGTTTTCTCAAATTTGCTTTCGACGCTGCTTTTTGGAATATGCAGTTGATGTTTTGAGTAGCCGAATTGACACCATCTTTATTGTTTTGGTATTGTGAGTTATTGAAAACTGTATAGAGTTCATCATTTCATTTGAGTTCAACGTTTCAATGAATCTCTCTGCACAGTTTGGAGCCCATCTGTACGATGGGTTTATGTTGTAGAGTTTATTGGGCTGTTTTTTTGAATGAGTATTGCCGGTTAATTTCTTCAGAAACACGTTGATCTGACTGTGATCTGACAACGGTGTCTGTGGTCTGACAGTGAATGCACTAATGGAGGAGGGGTCGATGTCAGTGATGGCATAATCGACTACACTTGTCCCAAGAGCTGAGCAGTAAGTAAACCGACCTAAAGAGTCCCCTCTGATTCTACCATTAAGCATTAATCTCTCTCTCTCTCTCTCTCTCATAATGTCCCCTTCTCTCTCTCTCATACTGTCCCATGCTCTCTCTCTCTCTCTCTCTCTCTCTCTCTCATACTGTCCCATGCTCTCTCTCATACTGTCCCATGCGCTCTCTCTCTCTCATACTGTCCCATGCTCTCTCTCATACTGTCCCATGCGCTCTCTCTCTCTCATACTGTCCCATGCTCTCTCTCATACTGTCCCATGCGCTCTCTCTCTCTCTCTCTCTCTCTCATACTGTCCCATGCTCTCTCTCATACTGTCCCATGCGCTCTCTCTCTCTCTCTCTCTCTCTCTCTCATAATGTCCCCTGCTCTCTCTCTCTCTCATAATGTCCCCTGCTCTCTCTCTCTCTCATAATGTCCCCTGCTCTCTCTCTCTCTCATATACTGTCCATGCTCTCTCTCTCTCTCATACTGTCCCATGCTCTCTCTCATACTGTCCCATGCGCTCTCTCTCTCTCTCTCTCTCTCTCATAATGTCCCCTGCTCTCATAATGTCCCCTGCTCTCTCTCTCTCATAATGTCCCCTGCTCTCTCTCTCTCTCATAATGTCCCCTGCTCTCTCTCTCTCTCATAATGTCCCCTGCTCTCTCTCTCTCTCATACTGTCCCATGCTCTCTCTCTCTCTCTCTCTCATACTGTCCCATGCTCTCTCTCATACTGTCCCATGCGCTCTCTCTCTCTCTCTCTCTCTCTCATAATGTCCCCTGCTCTCTCTCTCTCTCATAATGTCCCCTGCTCTCTCTCTCTCTCTCATAATGTCCCCTGCTCTCTCTCTCTCTCATAATGTCCCCTGCTCTCTCTCTCTCTCATAATGTCCCCTGCTCTCTCTCTCTCTCATAATGTCCCCTGCTCTCTCTCTCTCTCATAATGTCCCCTGCTCTCTCTCTCTCTCATACTGTCCCATGCTCTCTTTAGCTCGCTCTGTATCAGATAGTACCAACTGAAATACCCAGCAAGTCTTCAACAATCTCCCTTTTTTCTCACTCTCTTTCTGGCCTCTTTCTCCTTCTCTCTGTTCCTTGTCTCTCTGCCTCTTCCTAACTCTCCATCTTTCTCAATTTCAATTCAATTTCAATTTAAGGGCTTTATTGGCATGGGAAACATGTTAACATTGTTTATTATCTACTTCACTTGATTTGGCAATCAAAATTAACAGTAAACATTACACTCACCAAAGTTCCAAAATAATAAAGACATTTCAAATGTGTTGTAACGATGTGCATGTAGTTAAAGTACGAAAGGGGAAAATAAATAAACACATGGTTTGTATTTACATATTGTTTCTTCACTGGTTGCCCTTTTCTTGTGGCAACAGATCTGTGATATCTCTCTCTCACACTGGTCTTTGAGACCTAGCCTATAGCATCTATATTTGGTTGTCTTCACAGGCTCAGGTTATTGCAAGGGGTTTCTCACATCAAAAATGACTGCCATGAACAGCCTGCCTGAAGTATAATCATATCACTGCTAAAAGAGGACGGGCAGTTCCAGCTGTAACCAGCATGATCTTCCATCCTATCACCTGACTTAATCACTTTCTGGTGAGTGTCATGAGTTCAGAAGGTCGACCGGGCCAAATGCCATAAGACAATACCACGCCCAGTGTTGTACGTCTGCTTTAGGTTGATTTGATTTGGCCACTTTAGCCAGTTAGCCTACAGTAAGGTCCCTATGCATGTCTTCAGTGGCATGCCGTCTATAAGACAGAGCGTTATTAGTGTTGCTAGTCTAATGGATATCTGTAGGTAGGGCCTTCACAGCTTGGCACAATCTAAAGAGGTTCTGGTAGTATGTATCACTGATAACCTCTGGGCCATGTTCAGTTGGGCAAACTGTAGCAAAAATGAAACTATTTTTATTTGAGAAGCCATTCCACTTCAAACCGTTTTCTCCCTAGTGAACATAACACTGGCTTCTGTGGATTTCTCTAGAAGCACGTGTGAGCTGTGGATTAAGCGTCCTAGTATGGTAAGAGTCCTCTCAGAGGGTTTCATCGTACAGGGTAGGAGGTTTAGCCTGGTGTCCCAGATCAGTTTGTGTTGTATAGGCTAGCCAACTCCTTGTCAGTGACAGTTGTAAAGCCTCTCTCTCTCTCTCCTCTATCTCCGTCTCTCTATCCCTCTGGTTTTTCTCTCTCTCTCCTCTATCTCCGTCTCTCTATCCCTCTGGTTTTTCTCTCTCTCTCCTCTATCTCCGTCTCTCTATCCCTCTGGTTTTTCTCTCTCTCTCCTCTATCTCCGTCTCTCTATCCCTCTGGTTTTTCTCTCTCTCTCCTCTATCTCCGTCTCTCTATCCCTCTGGTTTTTCTCTCTCTCTCCTCTATCTCCGTCTCTCTATCCCTCTGGTTTTTCTCTCTCCTCTATCTCCGTCTCTCTATCCCTCTGGTTTTTCTCTCTCTCTCCTCTATCTCCATCTCTCTATCCCTCTGGTTTTTCTCTCTCTCAGACGGCAGGGAATGTGGCGAGCCGTGTGTATTTCTAGACATCCTGTGGCTGCTGGTGTATGTGTGTTCTCTCTTTTCAGTGCTGCCTCGCACCACGCTAAACTTAGACCCCAAACAAGCAAATAAATGTTTACAGAAATAAACACAAACAGTGGCCAAAAGAGATGAATTTTGCATGAATTACAGTGGGTTTTCCTGACATAAAATGCACTCTCTGTCTAGCTTCAGGAGATGCTAATGATAAGCATGGCAGTGACATGACTACTTTTGGGAGAAAATTACTTAGAATTAGATTTTATCTGCTTTAGTGAATCAAGTCTTTGTCTGAGGGCTGTTGGTCTGTCTGTCTGTCTGAGGGCTGTCTGTCTGTCTGAGGGCTGTTGGTCTGTCAGTCTGTCTGAGGGCTGTTGATCTGTCTGGCTGTCTGTCTGAGGGCTGTTGGTCTGGCTGTCTGTCTGAGGGCTGTCGGTCGGTCTGAGGGCTGTTGGTCTGGCTGTCTGTCTGAGGGCTGTCGGTCGGTCTGAGGGCTGTTGGTCTGTCGGTCTGTCTGAGGGCTGTTGGTCTGCCGGTCTGAGGGCTGTCGGTCTGTCTGAGGGCTGTTGGTCTGTCGGTCTGTCTGAGGGCTGTTGATCTGTCTGGCTGTCTGTCTGAGGTCTGTTGGTCTGTCAGTCTGTCTGAGGGCTGTTGGTCTGTCGGTCTGAGGGCTGTCGGTCGGTCTGAGGGCTGTTGGTCTGTCGGTCTGTCTGAGGGCTGTTAGTCTGTCGGTCTGTCTGAGGGCTGTCAGTCTGTCTGAGGGCTGTCGGTCTGTCTGAGGGCTGTCGGTCTGTCGGTCTGTCTGAGGGCTGTCGGTCTGTGAGGGCTGTCGGTCTGTCTGAGGGCTGTCGGTCTGTCTGAGGGCTGTCGGTCTGTCTGAGGGCTGTCGGTCTGTCTGAGGGCTGTCGGTCTGTCGGTCTGTCTGAGGGCTGTCGGTCTGTCTGAGGGCTGTCGGTCGGTCTGTCGGTCTGTCTGAGGGCTGTCGGTCGGTCTGTCGGTCTGTCTGAGGGCTGTCGGTCGGTCTGTCTGAGGGCTGTCGGTCGGTCTGTCTGAGGGCTGTCGGTCGGTCTGTCTGTCTGAGGGCTGTCGGTCGGTCTGTCTGTCTGAGGGCTGTCGGTCGGTCTGTCTGTCTGAGGGCGGTCGGTCTGTCTGTCTGAGGGCTGTCGGTCGGTCTGTCTGTCTGAGGGCTGTCGGTCGGTCTGTCTGTCTGAGGGCTGTCGGTCTGTCTGAGGGCTGTCGGTCTGTCTGAGGGCTGTCGGTCTGTCTAAGGGCTGTCGGTCGGTCTGTCTGGGGGCTGTCGGTCGGTCGGTCTGCCTGAGGGCTGTCGGTCGGTCTGCCTGAGGGCTGTCGGTCGGTCTGCCTGAGGGCTGTCGGTCGGTCTGTCTGGGCTGTCGGTCGGTCGGTCTGTCTGAGGGCTGTCGGTCGGTCGGTCTGTCTGACGGCTGTCGGTCGGTCTGTCTGAGGGCTGTCTGAGGGCTGTCGGTCTGTCTGTCTGTCTGAGGGCTGTCGGTCTGTCTGAGGGCTGTCGGTCGGTCGGTCTGTCTGGGGGCTGTCGGTCGGTCGGTCGGTCTGTCTGAGGGCTGTTGGTCTGTCTGAGGGCTGTCGGTCGGTCTGCCTGAGGGCTGTCGGTCGGTCGGTCTGCCTGAGGGCTGTCGATCGGTCGGTCTGTCTGAGAGGCTGTCGGTCGGTCGGTCTGTCTGAGGGCTGTCGGTCGGTCGATCTGTCTGAGGGCTGTCGGTCGGTCGGTCGGTCTGTCTGAGGGCTGTCGGTCTGTCTGAGGGCTGTCGGTCGGTCGGTCTGTCTGAGGGCTGTCGGTCGGTCTGTCTGAGGGCTGTTGGTAGGGCTGCAGCTGAAGGATCTAGGCTGTGCAGTGTGTACCCATCCCCACGCTGCGAGAGAGAGAGAGAGGGAGAGATCAAGAGAATTACACTGTCATTTGTTTGGAGACGTGTGCTGGGTGTTTCTTGTTTTACACTCTCCTGTGTACATGAGCACTCTCAGCAGTCAGCCCTTACTCTCGCTCACTCTCTCGCATTTAAACTAAGACTTGGTTTACATTAGGATGCATTTGAGCACTGTGTTGTTGAAGAAAACCGTCAGTGATTGTAAACCGTCACCCATTATTATGAAGCCTTGAGATAATAGTCTGTTGTAACCATATGGTTGTTGACCTCTGGACTTCCTCTCTGCGTCTTGTACAATTGTCATTCACATTTTTGCGCAGGCCTATATCATGCATCGGGAGATGCAAGATTTATGGGAAAATGGGAGTGGGCCTTGTCCAACCACAGTCAGTCAATCAGTAAAAATGGGATCTGATCTCCTGTGTGTAATAGAACAGCTCTGTGTGTATCCAGGAAGTGAATTCCCATCCCTTGTCAGCAGTAGCAGCTTTCCTTTCATGCCAACAGAGAAACCTGCTAGAACAGGGCTAATGGGAATCACAAGCATCCACTGCTGCGTGGTATGAACCCACCGTTTTAATCCTCATTTCTCCTGAGTGGCCTGCCTTCCTCGGGGGCCTGCCTGCCTTCCTCGGGGGCCTGCCTGCCTTCCTCGGGGGCCTGCCTGCCTTCCTCGGGGGCCTGCCTGCCTTCCTTGGGGTCCTGCCTGCTCCCGTACACTAGTGTATGTGTCTGAACCCCTGTACTGGGTCTCTAGTAGGTCTTTTCTTCAGGCCTCACTACTGCCGTTCCTACCTTACCTCAATTCAATTTGTCCTTATTAATATGTGACTTTGTTCACGCCGTGTTGCACACGGTTCAGGTTTAATCTGGTAAATGTGGTGGTTAGGGACGCTTTTCCTCTTCCTGTCAGAGGGAGATGTGGAGGGATGGAAAGTAAAAGCTGACACACACACAGAGCTGTCACTCTCTCTCGTTTTCTTCCTCACGTCTCTGAGCCTTCAAACAACAAAGAAGGTAATGGTTGGAGTTATTAATGTAGTCAGCCACTTTAAAGCTGCTACCATGTTTACTGATTCAACTGAAATGGTGTGGCTGTCACAGGAAATCAAAGTCCTCAATTCCGTGTGTTTTTCAGGACCGGAAGTTGGAGCTTTTAAGCCAGACGTGACTAAGGACAGGTCATGTGACTCAGGAAGAGTGTTTGGGTAGCAGCCTGGCTGAACTGCTTGTATTTCAGGCCTGTGGATCCGGTCCCCTTGTCCCCAGCATCAGCCTCTGGGAGAGGACCACCTTGAACAACAACACAGCACCACCTTGAACAACAACACAGCACCACCTTGAACAACAACACAGCACCACCTTGAACAACAACACAGCATCACCTTGAACAACAACACAGCACCACCTTGAACAACAACACAGCACCAACGATACATCATGCATCACAGTTAAACATGCAGCACAACGATACATCATGCATCACAGTTAAACATGCAGCACAACGATACATCATGCATCACAGTTAAACATGCAGCACAACGATGCATCACAATTAAACATGCAGCACAACGATGCATCACAATTAAACATGCAGCACAACGATGCATCACAGTTAAACATGCAGCACAACGATGCATCACAATTAAACATGCAGCACAACGATGCATCACAGTTAAACATGC
Organism: Salmo trutta; assembly: GCF_901001165.1. NCBI lineage: Eukaryota > Metazoa > Chordata > Actinopteri > Salmoniformes > Salmonidae > Salmo > Salmo trutta. Next base: position 8,560,565 of record NC_042985.1, read on the forward strand.
AGCACAACGATACATCACAGTTAAACATGCAGCACAACGATACATCACAGTTAAACATGCAGCACAACGATGCATCACAATTAAACATGCAGCACAACGATACATCATGCATCACAGTTAAACATGCAGCACAACGATACATCACAATTAAACATGCAGCACAACGATACATCATGCATCACAGTTAAACATGCAGCACAACGATGCATCACAATTAAACATGCAGCACAACGATACATCATGCATCACAATTAAACATGCAGCACAACGATACATCATGCATCACAATTAAACATGCAGCACAACGATGCATCACAATTAAACATGCAGCACAACGATACATCACAATTAAACATGCAGCACAACGATACATCATGCATCACAGTTAAACATGCAGCACAACGATGTATCACAGTTAAACATGCAGCACAACGATACATCATGCATCACAATTAAACATGCAGCACAACAGCAGACAAGACGTGTGTACCCTCACAAGGCCCAAACCATCTGCATAAATGAACATGGACATGGCCTTCCCTGCTGTCAGTACTAGAGGAAACCCAGACTCCTTAGACCAACCGAAGCTGTGGAGATGAAAGAGTGTCATTAGCCCTTCTGTCTTACCGACTCACCCTGTGTGCTCGGCTGATCCAGTACGAGGAATTATTGTGTCGACAAGGTGTCACGTTCTCCCCCTGCCTCCAGGGCCCAGAGAACAGGGCAGGGCCCAGAGAACAGGGCCGGGGTTAACTCAGGCGCTCCGAGAACAGGGGCCCTCTGCACCACGCAGACAAAGAGAGATGGTATGGCCCAGCCACACGGCCAGGAGGCTGGTTGAAGTGAATAAGGCTTGCCAGCCAGGATTCTAGGCTGATAGCGTTAATAGTAACTGCATGTGGACAGCCATGCTAACTGGTGCTGTGATGTGCTAACTGGCTTTGTGCTAACTAGCTCTGTGCTAACTAGCTCTGTGCTAAATTGGCTCTGTGTTAAACAGGCACTTTTGGCGAACCAGCTCTGTGCTAGCTATGTACTAACTAAGCTACCTAGCTCTGTGCTAACTAGCTCTAACTTAACTAGATTTGTGCTAACTAGCTCTGTGGCACAGATCATGCGCATCAAAAGCAGTGCTTAGTTAGCGCAGAGGTAGTTAGCGCAGAGGTAGTTAGCGCAGAGGTAGTTAGCGCAGAGGTAGTTAGCGCAGAGGTAGTTAGCTAGCTGCGCTGCTCTGCTGCAGCCGTACAATCTGTTCTGGCTGTCACAGGGCCAAGAGGAGATATTATCTCTGCAATCAGTGATTTCTTTCACACCCTCTGGGTTTTGTTCAGGGACGGCGTTAGCTGGTGCGGAGCTAACTGGCTGCGGCGATGCTCTTCAGGCGTATGATCTGAGGAGATGTTATCAGAAAGCAGCATCAGTTAGCCTATCAAACACCCCACTGGTTTATCTGAGGTGAGCAGAACTTTTCTCACTACTGGATCTTCTGATGTCCTCTTTCCACAGTCTCAGTGGTAGTTCACCTATTTGATTTCCTGTTTGTCTGAATCGACATGACTGAATGATCGCTGTCTCTGTGGTTAGGCTAGTTGTTATCGTAAAGGTCATCATTAGGTTTCTTTGTAACTTAACTTCTGACTTGCCTAGTAAAATATAGGTTAAATAAAAAATGTATAAAAATGTATTTACCAAAATAAGTTTGGTAACGTTGGAAGGCAATTGAAACTCAATTCATGAATTGAGAATCCCTCATGGAAAGCATAGTCAATAGCGCTTTTCAATTCATTTCCTGAATGGACTTAATTGAAATGGAATTGGTCCTGGTTAAGATATACCTTGGTACAACACAATGCTACACAATTGCCCAATTGTACCCACTAATCGCCCGTGATTAGTCTTTTGTCGTATCAACAATGGTTCTGCTTTAGCCTGTTTTGTCATGTAACTCTTGCTAAGTCATGTATTGACTTGAAAAATGAACAGTAAACATTACACTTATAAAGATTCTCTCTTTCTCTCTCTGTCCACTTCTGCCTCTATCCTTTATCTCTCTTCTGCAGCCCCTCTCTCTGTCTCCCCGCTGTCCCCTCTCTCTGTCTCCCCGCTGTCCCCTCTCTCTCTTACTTGATCTGTCTCTTTCTTTCTCTGTCTCTTCTGCACCCTCTCTCTCTGCCCTCTTTCTTTGTCTATCAGGCAGTTTGACAGTCTGACAGGAAGTTGATTAGCTTGTCTGTTTGACGTGTCACTTCCACCACAGCCTTATCAAGTGATTCTGGACAAACCATTAGAGTAAGAGGCCTTTCCTGTTTTGGTTCTTCTCATGTTTTTTTCTTCCTTTCAGTGGATGTTATTAGTCCTTCAGCTCGTCTTTGGCTATGAGTCAGTGAGTGTTTACACAAGTCATTCTGTTTCCATGGCTACTCAATACGGCCACTCTGTCTGATATCACCATCAAGAGATGAATGATGTTTGTGTATTTTTTTGTGATTTCACAACTTTTCCTTTCTACAAACGAATTAATGAATCACCCACTTCTAACAGAGACAGATGAAGTGTGCTGTGTGTGTGTGTGTGTGTGTGTGTGTGTGTGTGTGTGTGTGTGTGTGTGTGTGTGCGCGCGCGCGCATGCGCGTTGGGCACAGTCTTGACTGAATGAATGCACACGACCTTGACTCCCACGTCTCATGAGGAATGGGAAAGTTGTCATCGCAGAGACTCTTCACCTCTCTCTCCCCCGCTATCTCTCTACCTCTCCAGTCTGCTGCCCCCTCTCCTCTCCCTGCCTCACCCCATCCTTTTACCAGTGTCTGTCTATCTCTCTGTTTCTCAGATGACAGGTCTCTCTGATCCTCCTGGGGGCACCTGTAATGTGAGGTGAGGTGAAGGGGCTGGCCATGCTTGAAGGAAAATTCCACTCAAACTCAATCTTTTGGAATTTATTTTGTTAGTCTACTGTTTATACAGTCATGTTTTTCATGTCAGCAATCAAGTTTTCAAGATCAAGAACTTTCAAAATACAGAAAGTGTCACAGTATGATGTGTGTGTATGTTTCGACATCTCTGCTCCTCTGTCTCCCCCCTCCCCCGCCACGCCCTGTGTCTGTGTCTATCCCTGTCTGTGTCTATCCCTGTCTGTGTGTCTATCCCTGTCTGTGTGTCTATCCCTGTGTCTGTGTGTCTATCCCTGTCTGTGTGTCTATCCCTGTGTCTGTATCTATCCCTGTCTGTGTGTCTATCCCTGTGTCTGTATCTATCCCTGTCTGTGTGTCTATCCCTGTGTCTGTATCTATCCCTGTCTGTGTGTCTATCCCTGTGTCTGTGTCTATCCCTGTCTGTGTGTCTATCCCTGTCTGTGTGTCTATCCCTGTCTGTGTGTCTATCCCTGTCTGTGTCTGTGTCCCTGTCCCACATGTTTCATGTTTGACACAATTAGGGTTATGTCCCAAATGGCACCCTAGTCCCTATATAATGTATTATATTTGACCAGGGCACATAGGGATAGTGTTTCTAATAGGGGGCCGTTATCTACACACTAGAATATAACCTGTGTAGATAGTGGTCATTTTAACCACGTATCACTAGTCCTAACTTGTCTGAAACTTCCGGTACATCCTGCTTCTCACAGAGAAAACATAGTCTGTGTAAAGTACTGCAGGAATAATACAACAGCACATACCCACCCGCTCTGCTAGAGTTTGGGAGAGATATCCATCCCAAATCAATCCTGATTGGGACAGCTATAAATACATTGGTGACATTGATTTGTTGTGGGAAGTGATGTGGTGGTGATTGAATGCAGACTGGCCTCTTTAATGAGCTATATGAAGTGGTTTATTAGATCAGAGGCTCTGTTCTGACGTGTCCTGTTTTATTACGTGGGCTGGCTGCTTCCTGTGACTAACAACTCTATTCAGTCTGTATTGCAGAAGGTCAGTGTTACAGCGGGATCCACATTTGAAGGCAATGTTCCCGCGGAGACTACATTCACGGTAAACTCTGCATACTGTATGTCGGCTCAATCAGAAATTATCTTCATGTATATTGCACAATCTGTAACGCTTAAGCAATACAATTTGACTAGTGGGGGGTTAGCCATCCAGCCGGGCACAGTTCCAGCCCCCCCCTACAACCTGGTTAATCTATCCCTGTCCCTGTTCAGGTGACCATGGCTGTTGAGGTACCTGTGTCTGTCCTGCCTGTGTTCATTCTTTCTGCCTGAGAAACTGACCACAAACAGCCTGCCAGTCTGTGCTGCTGCCCCGTTTCATGTTACTGACGACAGTCCGAGACACTGCTGCCAGGGGCAGCGAATATATTTTCACTACCGTAATTTCCGGACTATTAAGCGCACCTGAATATAAGCCACACCCACTGAATTTAAAAAAAAATATTATTTTGAACATAAATAAGCCGCATGTGTCTATAAGCCGCAGGTGCCTACCGGTACATTGAAACAAATTAACTTTACACAGGCTTTAACGAAACACGGCTTGTAACAAAAATAAATAGGCTTTAACGAAACATGGCTTATAACAAAAAATAAAAAATTAGCAGTAAGCTTTGTCTTTCCTCACGCTGCCGTTTCCAACGTCTTATCATCGACTCATTAAGACCAGCTCCCGTGCAGCAGCTCTATTTCCTTTTCCAACAGCCAGATACATCGCATTCAACTTGAAAGCTGCATCATATGCATTTCGCCGTGTCTTTGCCATGATGAGGGTGACAAAATGACTACCGTAATCAGAATGATGGGAAGTTTGAAAGCGCTCGATTTAATCTAAACAGTAAACAAAAAAGTTGTTTGACCTTAACCCGTTCGGCAATTTCATTGGTCTAATGAAAACTTCATGCCGCCAAAAAACTGAGCACGTCACAGAATGTGTTTTTTATTTTTATTTTTTATTTTATTGAAAGCGGGAAAAATCCATATATTAGCCGCGTCATTGTTTAAGCCGCCGGGGTTCAAAGCGTGGGAAAAAAGTTGTGGCTTATAGTCCGGAATTTACGGTACATAAAGCGCTTTGGTCAAGTGGCATGTGAAAGTAGTGCCTCTAGAACAGGGGTGGAACTCCAGTCCTCCAGGGCCTGATTGGTGTCACTCGTCTTCTCCATCCCTTCAAACACAGCTGATTAATCACATTACATTCTAACTGAAGATCATGATTAGGTGATTATTGGAGTCAGGTGTGTTAGCTGGGGCAAAACTGTGACACCAATCAGGCCCTGGAGGACTGGAGTTGCCCACCCCTGTTCTAGAACAACCAAATGGATCTGGTCCAGAGCCTAACAGGAGCCGGAGACGCAGTATTTGAATTGGCAATAGTTGTGGCATCAGCCATAGCAACCAAGTCTATCACTATCCCCTGCATCTGTGGCGCCACAGGAGCTCTGTTTATTTCCTCTGTCAGCTGCTAGCCCAGTCGCAGCCCCAGCTCCAGTTCACCAGCCCCCTGTCTTCCAAACCTGCAAGCCCAGCCTCAGCCTCCCTCCTTGGGCACATTGTCCAACCAGAATGCCCTGCAGCCAGTTCCAGCCTCATCCTCAGCCCAAAACCAGTTCCACCCACCCTGCAAGCCCTGGCCTCCCTCCTTGGGCACGTCCAACCAACATGACCTCCATTCAGTCCCAGCTTCAGCCCTAGCCCCTATCCAGTCAAAGCCTTCTCCTGCACCGCCACGGTGCACTGCAGGCCCTCCACCGGCCTGCCAACTCATGCGTCTTGGTTTCCTTATTCTCCGCTGGCTTTATTCCCCTCTTTAATTGTCTCCTCCCTCACCCGCCATGCCAGGAATCGTTTAGCAGGCGGCGGTCAGGAGCTTTCTTCCTCCTCCCCCTCCCTTTCCTTTCCTTCCACCCTTGCTCAGTCTGAGTCCTCTCCTCTCTCTGTCTGACAGCCTGGGCAGTGCTGGCAGACTTCCTATCCTCTCCCTTCCCTGTACATTCTTCCCTCATGTCTCTCTCTCTGTTCTATTCTAACCATAATGCCCCTCTCAGCCTTTTCTCTCTTCTGTCTTTACTTCTGTTCATCTGTCTGGTCAGCACTGGGACACTCCTCTTCTGTCCGTCTGCCTGGTCAGTGCTGGGACACTCCTCTCCTCTTTTGTCTGTCTGCCTGGTCAGCACTGAGACACTCCTCTCCTCTTCTGTCTGTCTGCCTGGTCAGCACTGAGACACTCCTCTCCTCTTCTGTCCGTCTGCCTGGTCAGCGCTGGGACACTCCTCTCCTCTTCTGTCTGGTCAGCGCTGGGACACTCCTCTCCTCTTCTGTCCGTCTGCCTGGTCAGCGCTGGGACACTCCTCTCCTCTTCTGCCTGGTCAGCGCTGGGACACTCCTCCCTCTTCTGTCTGGTCAGCGCTGGGACACTCCTCTCCTCTTCTGTCTGCCTGGTCAGTGCTGGGACACTCCTCTCCTCTTCTGTCCGTCTGCCTGGTCAGCGCTGGGACACTCCTCTCCTCTTCTGTCCGTCTGCCTGGTCAGCGCTGGGACACTCCTCTCCTCTTCTGTCTGGTCAGCGCTGGGACACTCCTCTCCTCTTCTGTCTGGTCAGCGCTGGGACACTCCTCTCCTCTTCTGTCTGGTCAGCGCTGGGACACTCCTCCCTTCTTCTGTCTGGTCAGCGCTGGGACACTCCTCTCCTTCTGTCTGTCTGCCTGGTCAGCGCTGGGACACTCCTCTTCTGTCTGGTCAGCGCTGGGACACTCCTCTCCTCTTCTGTCTGGTCAGCGCTGGGACACTCCTCTCCTCTTCTGTCTGGTCAGCGCTGGGACACTCCTCTCCTCTTCTGTCTGGTCAGCGCTGGGACACTCCTCTCCTCTTCTGTCTGGTCAGCGCTGGGACACTCCTCTCCTCTTCTGTCTGGTCAGCGCTGGGACACTCCTCCCCTCTTCTGTCCGGTCAGCGCTGGGACACTCCTCTCCTCTTCTGTCTGTCTGCCTGGTCAGCGCTGGGACACTCCTCTCCTCTTCTGTCTGTCTGCCTGGTCAGCGCTGGGACACTCCTCTCCTCTTCTGCCTGGTCAGCCCTGGGACACTCCTCTCCTCTTCTGTCTGTCTGCCTGGTCAGCGCTGGGACACTCCTCTCCTCTTCTGTCTGTCTGCCTGGTCAGCGCTGGGACACTCCTCTCCTCTTCTGCCTGGTCAGCCATGGGACACTCCTCTCCTCTTCTGCCTGGTCAGCGCTGGGACACTCCTCTCCTCTTCTGCCTGGTCAGCGCTGGGACACTCCTCTCCTCTTCTGTCTGGTCAGCGCTGGGACACTCCTCTCCTCTTCTGTCCGGTCAGCGCTGGGACACTCCTCTCCTCTTCTGTCTGGTCAGCGCTGGGACACTCCTCTCCTCTTCTGCCTGGTCAGCGCTGGGACACTCCTCTCCTCTTCTGTCCGGTCAGCGCTGGGACACTCCTCTCCTCTTCTGTCCGTCTGCCTGGTCAGCGCTGGGACACTCCTCTCCTCTTCTGTCCGGTCAGCGCTGGGACACTCCTCTCCTCTTCTGTCTGTCTGCCTGGTCAGCGCTGGGACACTCCTCTCCTCTTCTGCCTGGTCAGCGCTGGGACACTCCTCTCCTCTTCTGTCTGGTCAGCGCTGGGACACTCCTCTCCTCTTTTGCCTGGTCAGTGCTGGGACACTCCTCTCCTCTTCTGCCTGGTCAGCGCTGGGACACTCCTCTCCTCCTCTGTCCGGTCAGCGCTGGGACACTCCTCTCCTCTTCTGTCCGGTCAGCGCTGGGACACTCCTCTCCTCTTCTGTCCGGTCAGCGCTGGGACACTCCTCTCCTCTTCTGTCTGGTCAGCGCTGGGACACTCCTCTCCTCTTCTGTCTGGTCAGCGCTGGGACACTCCTCTCCTCTTCTGTCCGGTCAGCGCTGGGACACTCCTCTCCTCTTCTGTCCGGTCAGCGCTGGGACACTCCTCTCCTCTTCTGTCCGGTCAGCGCTGGGACACCCTCTCCTCTTCTGTCTGGTCAGCGCTGGGACACTCCTCTCCTCTTCTGCCTGGTCAGCGCTGGGACACTCCTCTCCTCTTCTGTCCGGTCAGCGCTGGGACACTCCTCTCCTCTTCTGTCCGTCGGCCTGGTCAGCGCTGGGACACTCCTCTCTCTTCTGTCCGGTTCAGCGCTGGGACACTCCTCTCCTCTTCTGTCTGTCTGCCTGGTCGCGCTGGGACACTCCTACTCCTCTTCTGCCTGGTCAGCGCTGGGACACTCCTCTCCTCTTCTGTTGGTCAGCGCTGGGACACTCCTCTCCTCTTCTGTCCGGTCAGCGCTGGGACACTCCTCTCCTCTTCTGTCCGGTCAGCGCTGGGACACTCCTCTCCTCTTCTGTCCGGTCAGCGCTGGGACACTCCTCTCCTCTTCTGTCCGGTCAGCGCTGGGACACTCCTCTCCTCTTCTGTCTGGTCAGCGCTGGGACACTCCTCTCCTCTTCTGTCCGGTCAGCGCTGGGACACTCCTCTCCTCTTCTGTCCGGTCAGCGCTGGGACACTCCTCTCCTCTTCTGTCCGGTCAGCGCTGGGACACTCCTCTCCTCTTCTGTCCGTCTGCCTGGTCAGCGCTGGGACACTCCTCTCCTCTTCTGTCCGGTCAGCGCTGGGACACTCCTCTCCTCTTCTGTCCGGTCAGCGCTGGGACACTCCTCTCCTCTTCTGTCTGTCTGCCTGGTCAGCGCTGGGACACTCCTCTCCTCTTCTGCCTGGTCAGCGCGGGGACACTCCTCTTCTGTCTGGTCAGCACGGGGACACTCCTCTCCTCTTCCATCTCTTCTCTCCTTCTCTGCTCAGTAGCCCACCACCGCTTCTCTCCACACAGTCTGTCTGTCTGTCTGGGCAGTGTTGGCATCCGCTGGCTATCCTTCCTCTCTGTGCCAGTGTAGCCCTCGTCATGCTCCTGGTGTCTGGCTCCCTCCAGCCTCCCTCTTTTCTTCTTTATCCTTTTAGGTTCATTCAGTTCATGCATTTCTCAGTCTACGTTTTAGGGACAGATTGAAGCCTAGATCCTTCCTGTCCCTGCAGTATTGTGTTGTGTGTGTTGTCAGGCCATGTGTCACTCACTTTGTCTGTCCTGTATTGACGTTCCTGCTGCTAGTACATTGCTCTTGTAATGTAAGCTCGTCTCTCATGGAATATCATCTAATCTCTTTCAACAAAATATATGCACTAACGGGCAACACTCCTTTGGTGCATGAAAAATAATCAGCCCGTTCCATGCAAGGCATGGTTCCCTGTCAACGATGAATAGATAAGTAAATGGCCGACAGCTAGGTTTTTAAACATTTGTAGATGGCAGCTTCTGTCCAGGGCCATGTCCATTAGGCACCAAACGGATAAAAACAGATTGAAACTGGGAGGGACTACCTGGACTTGACCAAATCAGAAATGCTCATTTAAATTTTTTCTGTAGCAAAACATAAAAAGTTGTGCCATAATGAACACAACCCAGGTGGCCTCAGGCAGGCCCAGTGTTGTCTGTCTGTAGGGGGTGTGCTCCTCTCTGCTGTACCTTTTTACCTTGACCCAAACACACTGAACAGGCTGGGATAAGTGGAGCCGTTAATACCCTGGCTAGCTGCCCTCTGTCTGGCTGTAGGGGACAGGACTTCTGTAAGCCATCTGGTGCCTGGAGTGGATAGGAGATGCTGCACTTGTTATGAGATGCTTTCCAAATGGCCCCCTATTCCCTATATAGTGCACTACTTTTGACCAGGGTGTATAGGGCTATGGTCTAAGTAGTGCACTGTATAAGGAATAGGGTGACATTTGGTACATGTCCATGGTCATCACTGCACTGTGCTAGGAAGGACTTACCTAGAAGCACAAATAACATGTTTAACCTAAACTCTGAATGAGCAGCGACTAGGTTAACCCATGTAGAAATAAATATGCTGCTCTTCTGTTGTGATTGTTCTAGAATGGCTACCTGGTACTGACCGGGTCCAGACTAGTGGCCTACAGTCAACTTGACTCCTGAGATTTGCACTGTGGATAAACAGTTTCGATCATAAATGCTCTTGATATCTGCACTCTGGTTTGTCTTGGGCATGTTGTCACGATGGTCATTGCATTTGTCAATAGTCCAATGTATTTGACTGTAGGCTAGAGCTATATGTCTGTGTTGCTATAGTTACTGATTGATGCCTGCTCCAAGCCTCCAGTTTGGCAACTATCCTCACTCACTCACTCACACACTCACTCACTCACACACACACTCACTCACTCACACACTCACACAGGCCCAATGGCCACAGCCCATTATTATTATTTAAAAAAAAAAAATGTATTTAGACAGAGATTATTTAGACAGAGATGTCTACGTTTATTCACTCCCTGCTGTTTCTCTTGTGTCCCAGTCCATAGCCAGCCCCTCTACATGTCAGCCATCTTGGCGGCTTTCCTCAAATCCAGGAAGGAATTAGGAAAAGAGAACTGCTCACATAATAATCCCTCACCACTGCTTTTTTTCTTTCAATAATGTTTCAGAGATTGATTTCCACACGGGCTAAGTATGCCTGCCAGCAAGACTATTATGTGTTCATAATTAGGCTGCATCCCAAATCACACCCTATTCCCTATACAGTGCACAGCTTTTGGCCAGGGCCCTATGTTAAAAGGAATGCCGTATGTAGGGATAGGGTACCATTTTGGACTTAGCCTTAGTGTGAGAAGGCAGGCTTAAAGTATACTGTTACTGCTGCTAATAGTTTGGGGCAGCAGCTTGTTATTGGTGGACCTGGTTCCCTTAAGTCTTCATTATGGCCTCTATGTGTTTGGTGATGTCTCCAGGACCATGTATATCATAGTATCACAGTATTGTGCCAGATGTATTGGCTATAATAGGCCAAGCTAGTAGGCTATGTGCTAGCCCCATACACCAGATGTAGCTAGGCTATGTGCTAGCCCCATACACCAGATGTAGCTAGGCTATGTGCTAGCCCCGTACACCAGATGTAACTAAGCTATGTGCTAGCCCCGTACACCAGATGTAACTAAGCTATGTGCTAGCCCCGTACACCAGATGTAACTAAGCTATGTGCTAGCCCCGTACACCAGATGTAACTAAGCTATGTGCTAGCCCCGTACACCAGATGTAACTAAGCTATGTGCTAGCCCCGTACACCAGATGTAACTAGGCTATGTGCTAGCCCCGTACACCAGATGTAACTAGGCTATGTGCTAGCCCCGTACACCAGATGTAACTAGGCTATGTGCTAGCCCAGTACACCAGATGTAACTAGGCTATGTGCTAGCCCCGTACACCAGATGTAACTAGGCTATGTGCTAGCCCCGTACACCAGATGTAACTAGGCTATGTGCTAGCCCCGTACACCAGATGTAACTAAGCTATGTGCTAGCCCCGTACACCAGATGTAACTAAGCTATGTGCTAGCCCCGTACACCTGATGTAATTAAGCTATGTGCTAGCCCCGTACACCAGATGTAACTAAGCTGTGTGCTAGCCCCGTACACCAGATGTAACTAAGCTATGTGCTAGCCCCGTACACCAGATGTAACTAGGCTATGTGCTAGCCCCGTACACCAGATGTAACTAGGCTATGTGCTAGCCCAGTACACCAGATGTAACTAGGCTATGTGCTAGCCCCGTACACCAGATGTAACTAGGCTATGTGCTAGCCCCGTACACCAGATGTAACTAGGCTATGTGCTAGCCCCGTACACCTGTTGTAACTAAGCTATATGCTAGCCCCGTACACCAGATGTAACTAGGCTATGTGCTAGCCCCGTACACCAGATGTAACTAGGCTATGTGCTAGCCCCGTACACCAGATGTAACTAAGCTATGTGCTAGCCCCGTACACCAGATGTAACTAAGCTATGTGCTAGCCCCGTACACCTGATGTAACTAAGCTATGTGCTAGCCCCGTACACCAGATGTAACTAAGCTGTGTGCTAGCCCCGTACACCAGATGTAACTAAGCTATGTGCTAGCCCCGTACACCAGATGTAACTAAGCTATGTGCTAGCCCCGTACACCAGATGTGTTAGCTTTCTATTAGCTACAGCTAATGTCCATCTGTAATCTCTATATATTGCATAAACCTAAAACCCTGGGCATTAAACATCATGGAGTGGTCTCCAGTATCAATGGCATAAACCTAAAACCCTGGGCATTAAACATCATGGAGTGGTCTCCTGTATCAATGGCATAAACCTAAAACCCTGGGCATTAAACATCATGGAGTGGTCTCCAGTATCAATGGCATAAACCTAAAACCCTGGGCATTAAACATCGTGGCAGAACAGAGAATACAGGACATACTCCAATCTGGGCACCAGGTGCATAGGTCTAGCCTGATCACAGATCTGTTTGTGCTCCTGACAACGCCATTGCTGTTTGGCATGACAATGAATGACAAGGATTTGGCATGACAGCACAAACCGACTGGCACTCAGGCTAGCATGGGTCAGAATGCGACAGATGCTATCAAAAAGCTTCCATCCCTTTCCATTCCTCCCATCCCCCTCCTTCCTTCTCTCCTTCCCTCCATTCCCAGTGGACCTGATGCCCTGATGGCTCTACCTGGTTAATGATGTCATGGCTCTTTATTGGGTTGGATTAAATGATTCACTGGCAGATCGTATTTATTGGCATCCTGCTGTGGGACTGATGAAGAGGGCTAACAGCTACTACAGCGCTTTGCTGGGACAGATGGGCACAGCTGGTGTGTGTGTGTGTATAATCACACATCTGCTGGCTGGCCTGGTTGCTGCTGTAGGCCATGCTAGTGAGAGGACGTGTCAGCGACGTGGCCTGGTGGTGATGGATTCACATCCCTCTGTTTGTTTACTCTGGGGAGACGTCTGTCAGGGAGAGACCTGCTCTGTCACTGCAGGGTGGAGTGGGACTGTCTGTGTGTGTGTGTGTGTGTGTGTGTGTGTGTGTGTGTGTGTGTGTGTGTGTGTGTGTGTGTGTGCTGGGGATGGAGGTTACTGGACTAGTGAGGATGTCTGACAGGTGACCACAGGAAGGGGGTATGCCATGGATGTGTTCAGCCCCATGTAGCTCAGTCAGTAGAGCATGGTGCTTACAACACCAGGGTTGGGGGTTCCATTCCCACAGGGGACCAGGATGAAAAAAGTATGTATCACTACTTACTGTAAGTTGCTCTGGATAAGAGTGTCTGCTAAAGACTAAAATGTGTGTGGTTGTGCTAGTACTGCTCAGTGCCACTCAACCTCAAAAACCAAACACACACACTGACATAACCTGACTTTATCTGCATGACTCATGCTCTGGTTTGGACCCCCTTCCATAGAACAGCTTTGTTTGGGAACTGTCTCAAATTCTTTTTGAGAGAAACCCATGTTTGGGAAAAGTAGTCTGGTTTATTCACACAAGTTCACAATTTCCATTTCCCAAAAAATACTTTGGCAGTTGACTTTGAAATGCTTCTATTGGATGCCTGTTCTGTTTGGGGCAAGGGTGAAAGTAAACCGGTATGGTCCGGTACAGCTTCGCGGCAAAATAAATAGTGGACGGTAATGTACTTCGTACCGGTAAAACATGAGTCTACCACAATAATTAAAACGAAGAAGCCAAGAAAACTATAGGCAATTACACCATTATTTAACTTTACCGCATGTCAGCTGCATGAAAATGAGCAAACTTCATTTGAAAACGGGCGGTATGCCCTCCAAATTGCGTTGTAGTTCGACAAGAACACAAACATTTAGCCAAGGCGGAGATAAGTGGCCGAGATGCGCTCGTCGCCTACAGCAGACTACAAGTATAGTGGTCCTAATGACCATATCTGAATCTCATTACACTTTTAGTTTTTTTGAAACTGTCTCTTTCCATTCATCAAATTGCGGGTGCACCAGAGGTGGCATCGTGGGTCCCAGAGTGCTCTGCACCGGAGGTGGCATCGTGGGTCCCAGAGTGCTCTGCACCGGAGGTGGCATCGTGGGTCCCAGGGTGCTCTGCACCGGAGGTGGCATCGTGGGTCCCAGGGTGCTCTGCACCGGAGGTGGCATCGTGGGTGCCAGAGTGCTCTGCACCGGAGGTGGCATCGTGGGTCCCAGAGTGCTCTGCACCGGAGGTGGCATCGTGGGTCCCAGAGTGCTCTGCACCGGAGGTGGCATCGTGGGTCCCAGGGTGCTCTGCACCAGAGGTGGCATCGTGGGTCCCAGAGTGCTCTGCACCAGAGGTGGCACCGTGGGTCCCGGAGTGGTGGGCCCATTTTCTTTCTCTAGATGGTAAGCAGGTAAACTCCTGAACCTGGTTGTAGCAGAGACCTTAAGGTTGCTCTATTGGCTGTGTTCAGTGAACTGAGCAGTCGTGCTAGTTGAGCCAGCTCTAAAGTTACCCCAGGTGAGTTAGATTTACTGATGAAGGCAACAGCCCTGAACTGTCACCGGACCAACAGCTCAAGGTCATCTCCCTGCTACTCCTCTTGTGTGCAGGCACAAACTGCAGGGGTAGTGTGTGTGTGTGTGTGTGTGTGTGTGTGTGTGTGTGTGTGTGTGTGTGTGTGTGTGTGTGTGTGTGTGTGTGTGTGCACGCTATTGGAATGGCTTCTCTCTCTCGCTCGCGGGTCAGTTGTCTGGTTGTATGGCAGTAAGCTGTCTGTCTGGCTGCTCCACTACACACCACGGCTTCTCCTCCCCTCTCCATCCCCCTCTCCTCTTCTGACACCACACCACAGCTTCTCCTCCCCTCTCCATCCCCCTCTCCTCTTCTGACACCACACCACAGCTTCTCCTCCCCTCTCCATCCCCCTCTCCTCTTCTGACACCACACCACAGCTTCTCCTCCCCTCTCCATCCCCCTCTCCTCTTCTGACACCACACCACAGCTTCTCCTCCCCTCTCCATCCCCCTCTCCTCTTCTGACACCACACCACGGCTTCTCCTCCCCTCTCCATCCCCCTCTCCTCTTCTGACACCACACCACAGCTTCTCCTCCCCTCTCCATCCCCCTCTCCTCTTCTGACACCACACCACAGCTTCTCCTCCCCTCTCCATCCCCCTCTCCTCTTCTGACACCACACCACAGCTTCTCCTCCCCTCTCCATCCCCCTCTCCTCTTCTGACACCACACCACAGCTTCTCCTCCCCTCTCCATCCCCCTCTCCTCTTCTGACACCACACCACAGCTTCTCCTCCCCTCTCCATCCCCCTCTCCTCTTCTGACACCACACCACAGCTTCTCCTCCCCTCTCCATCCCCCTCTCCTCTTCTGACACCACACCACAGCTTCTCCTCCCCTCTCCATCCCCCTCTCCTCTTCTGACACCACACCACAGCTTCTCCTCCCCTCTCCATCCCCCTCTCCTCTTCTGACACCACATCACAGCTTCTCCTCTCCATCCTCCTCTCCTCTTGAAGCTAGTGATGCACCGATATTACATTTTTGGCCGATATCCGATATTTTCCTTCCCAAAAAAAGACGATACAGATGTTAAGCATTTTAGCATTCAAACATTTCATTCGCCGATGTGGGCCAGTAAAAACATCCAACTCGTCGGGGAAAGGGGCCATCTTCACTAGAAACTAGTCAGCACTAACGTCGCACGCTAGCTGCTAGCTAACTGGTTAGCTTAGCATTGACGAAATCAGAATGGGCATGCGCACTCACCTATTATGTGACAGAATCAGTGGCATTAGAATTAGGAATACGAATACTACGCTGAACAAAAATATAAATCAACATGTAAAGTGTTTGTCCCATGTTTCATGAGCTGAAAAATGATCCCAGATATTTTCCATACTCACAGAAAGCTTATCTCAAATGTTGTGCACATTTGTTTACATCCCTGTCAGTTTTGTTGAGCAGTCGTTTCAATGCCATGACAGAGGGTATCACGTCTGCTGCAGGCGCAGTTGATGAGCTTATTTCTCCAGTCAGCTGTTTGAATGGAGCTAGCTAGTGTGTTCATGTTTCAAACATGTTCTCAAATGCCATTGAAATGGCAGCAGCGGTATGAGAACCAGCACATTCTTGAGCATGCAATACGACTTTCCTCAGTACGAAATCCTCAACGACCCACTGTGCTGTCAGACTCAGCATGCTCATGGGGCTGATATCGCTGGTCCAAATGTCAGTCGTGAAGCTAATAGCAGTGACACTATTACTGTGTAACTCCAGTAGAGCAACATCTGGAAAAATAGTAAAAAAAAGTGTAACCGGTGCTCGACCAATCGGCGAAAGCCAACATCACCCACGACGGAGAACAGTTGATAGTCAAGGGCAATGAATTCCTTTATCTTGGCGTTAATGGATTTCACCTTTGAGTTGTCTCGCTGAAATTTCCTTACTCTTTGAAATGACTGCTCGACTTGTCTGCTCGATCCACACAGCAGACATTGTGGGTTAGGTTAGGAGTGCTGTGTTGCACTTGTAGCGCAAATTGCATGTGACGTCATTACGTCATGTACCTACGTTATATACAAAGATGGTCTCATCTATCTGTGTTATATAGGTATACACGTCAGCTTTGACATCGGTTTTGCGCATCGGCGTTAAACTAGACATTGGGCCGATACCGATGTTGGCATTTTTAGCTAATATTGTCCGATTCTGATATGTTTGCCGATATATCATGCATCCCTAGTTGAAGCAGATACAAGGAGCCTCTCCTCACCTGACTCCTAACTCCTCACAGGAAAGCCTAAGTGTTGTTGTCCATTAGTTTACTCCAGTTAAGGGAGGGGTGGTATGGATAGGGGAAAATATATATATTAACTCAGCAAAAAAAGAAACGTCCCTTTTTCAGAACCCTGTCTTTCAAAGATCATTTGTAAATATCCAAATAACTTCACAGATCTTCATTGTAAAGGGTTTAAACACCGTTTCCCATGCATGTTCAATGAACCATAAACAATTAATGAACATGCACCTGTGGAACAGTCATTAAGACACTAACAGCTTAAAGACGGTAGGCAATTAAGGTCACAGTTATGAAAACTTAGGACATTAAAGAGGCCTTTCTACTGACTCTGGAAAACACCAAAATAAAAATGCCCAGGGTCCCTGCTCATCTGCGTGAACGTGCCTTAGGCATGCTGCAAGGAGGCAGGAGGACTGCAGATGTGGCCAGGGCAATAAATTGCCATGTCTGTACTGTGAGATGCCTAACACAGAGCTACAGGATGGACAGCTGATCGTCCTCGCAGTGGCAGACCACGTGTAACAACACCTGCACAGGATCGGTACATCCGAACATCACACCTGCGGGACATGTACAGGATGGCAACAACAACTGCCCGAGTTACATCAGGAACGCACAATCCCTCATCAGTGCTCAGACTGTCCGCAATAGGCTGAGAGAGGCTAGACTGAGGGCTTGTAGGCCTGTTATAAGGCAGGTCCTCACCAGACATCACCGGCAACAACGTTGCCTATGGGCACAAACCCACCATCGCTGGACCAGACAGGACTGGCAAAAAGTGCTCTTCACTAACGAGTCACGGTTTTGTCTCACCAGGGGTCATGGTCGGATTCGTGTTTATCGTCGAAGGAATGAGTGTTACACCGAGGCCTGTACTCTGGAGCGAGACAGATTTGGAGGTGGAGGGTCCGTCATGGTCTGGGGCGGTGTGTCACAGCATCATCGGACTGAGCTTGTTGTTATTGCAGGCAATCTCAACGCTGTACATTACAGGGAAGACACAATGTATGTTTTGTTTCTACTATACAATAACTAATCGATGTACTCTAAAACACTACTACATTTCTGTGATTTCTCCCCTGAATTTAGGATTATGTTCAAGGAAATAGTTGACTTTCCCTTTAAATAAGTTTGTCTTCTCGGTAAAGAGATTTGTCATTTCTTTCAAGGTACATAGAAACAGTAGCCTGTGGCCCAGATCCCAGCTCTAGTAATCCTCAGTAAGAGTCCCACGCTAAGACCTCAGCCTGACGGCACAGTCTCCTGCCACGCACACACACACACACACACACACCATCCCCCCATCCCCACCTCTGACTGACCTAAGCCCCTGTGGTTTACTCTAGGAAGAAGGATGTAGGTAGGTAGTCTAGCTGTACCCCATGGCCCTCCAGACCACCCTGTTCTCCTCTGGCCGCCTGGCCTGCCCCTGGCTGGGGGGTTAATTATTTCACCATGTCCTTTAATCCACTAGTTGGTCCCCTCTCTTTCTCTATGGTTGACCACCCACTGGACTGAGGTCGTGTTCTAAATGGCACCATATAGCCTTTCTAGATTTTAACAAGGATTTAGGCTAATGTATGAGTTCACCCTGTGTTGCGTGCGATATATGTGGCTGAGCCCCGGTTAATACCTTAATTGCCCCTGAGGGGATTGATTAAGTCCCATTGAATTAAATGTAATTGTCTTCAGTAATTAGGAGCAAGACACAAAAGCACAAATGGCAAACGACATGCAGAGCAGTTGACCGCGTCTCGGTTCACCCCATCACGGTCAGTCAACACCGCAGCGGCTGAGCCCCCGTCCATGTGACCGCGTCTCGGTTCACCCCATCACGGTCAGTCAACACCGCAGCGGCTGAGCCCCCGTCCATGTGACCGCGTCTCGGTTCACCCCATCACGGTCAGTCAACACCGCAGCGGCTGAGCCCCCGTCCATGTGACCGCGTCTCGGTTCACCCCATCACGGTCAGTCAACACCGCAGCGGCTGAGCCCCCGTCCATGCCATTACTCAGGATTAGTCTGCAAGAGTCTGAGGAAGAGCGGAGGACGTGGTCCACCATGTCTATCCAACCTATTGAGAATACTTCCTGTCTATATATGATGTTGTGATATGTACACATTCATGTTGTATGGGGTCTGACACTGCCGTGGTTATAAAGGATACTGTATGCTGGCTGTACAAGTTCGAGCGTTGACCGGTGACTGTTAAGGGAAAATAAATAAATACAATCCCAAAAAGGGTCGTTCATTGTTTCCAAACACACTGAAAGGTGAGTAAGCAAACGCAGCTTTCAGATCTTCATTGGTGAAGTCAGCCTATCAGCTCCACGCGGGGGACAGGAAAGCAGAATATGACCAATCTTGTTTAAGGTTGATCAGTGTGTGTATAGGTCTTGAGGTTTGAGGTGTCGTTGTAGCCCAACGGTCAAGTCACAGAAAATGTATTCATTGAAGATGAGCCTATAGCAACATAACTAATAGTAACTATCTTCATAAACATATTCATTAGGAACTAACATGTAACAAACTTCATGAAGGTGACCTTTGAACGTCTTGTCATGGGATGTACTGGTCAAATCATCGATTGCACATATGATCAATCAGTTGTGAAGTGTTGAGCGTTCCCATGACGACCTGTCAGTCTGTCTGGACGTGTGAAGGTTAGCAGCAAGATGATTCTGAGAATGTCTAAGTTGCCCCTAGAAACTGATCAGTTTCCCTCCTAATGGTTAAAGTTGGGTTTGGTCGAAGGGAAACTTCACCCTGGGCCGCCCACATACCGTTGTGGTCCTATAGACACAACCTAAAGTCCTAGTCGCCATAAACATGTTTTGTGAAATGGAAAAACGTTGAACATATCCTAAATCTCTCAATTATGTGAGGACAACGTCCACAAAACATGTTGGGAATGATGAGAATTCGTCCTCCTCCTCAGACAAACCAGAGCAGAGTCGTTTTCAAGGTCTTAGTCTCCAATGGAACCCTATTTCCCTTTATAGTGCACTACTGTAGACGAGGGCCCACTAGGGTTCTGGTCAAAAGTAGTGCACTATATAGGAATTAGGGTTCCATTTGGGTAGCATCCAAGGTCTTCGGGTGTGTTGTCTCGCCATGGGAGGCAGCTAGTCGACCTGCAACAAGCGCTTCTATAAACCAAACAGCCCCTAAAAACAGCACAGTCAATCTCTGGCCTTCCAAAACCAACCACATGATTGTTCTCCATTGTACACTTTATATTTAGCAGAAATAACAGCTTTTACCACTGTGGTATGTATGCTAGTCTGTCAACTAGTCTGAAGTAGACAGGGTTTGCGGTCATCTTGTCAGGCCGTGTCGCTCCTGAGCTCTGCTGAGAATTAGTTTGTCTACCTCTGATCAGGGATCAATTTTCCAGCCTACAGAGTCCTGTAGGCTGTAGCTTCTTCCCCCCCCCCCCCCCCTCCCGGTTCCTCTGTAGATTAGCTACGGTCTTAGCCGGGCTGATAGAGGATAACCTTGTCTGGTCCGAGAGGAGGTGGGGGGAGGGGAGGGGTGTACGTGTGTGACAGCTGAGCTGTTGACAGCAGAGAGAGCCCCCCCTTCCCTCCTATGTTGAGGGTTAGTAGTGGTAAGGGGAGTGTGTGTGGGGGGGGGGGGGGGGGGCATTTTTCAGATGGCCGGCTAATGGAGTTGATCATATTTAGAACAGAGTACCCCTTCATTGTTTCAAGACTGGATAGAGGTGTGTGCGTGTGAATGTGTGTGACTGTGTGACTTCTGAGTACCTCTTAGACCCCATTCCAGAGAGGTGTGTGTGTGACTGTCGAGGGGGTCTTCTGAGTACCTCTTAGACCCCATACCAGAGAGGTGTGTGTGTGTGTGTGTGTGTGTGTGTGTGTGAGAGAGAGAGAGGGGGGTCTTCTGAGTACCTCTTAGACCCCATTCCAGAGAGAGGTGTGTGTGTGACTGTCGAGGGGGTCTTCTGAGTACCTCTTAGACCCCATTCCAGAGAGGTGTGTGTGTGTGTGTGTGTGACTGTCGAGGGGGTCTTCTGAGTACCTCTTAGACCCCATTCCAGAGAGGTGTGTGTGACTGTCGAGGGGGTCTTCTGAGTACCTCTTAGACCCCATTCCAGAGAGAGGTGTGTGTGTGTGTGTGTGTGTGTGACTGTCGAGGGGGTCTTCTGAGTACCTCTTAGACCCCATTCCAGAGAGGTGTGTGTGTGTGTGTGTGACTGTCGAGGGGGCCTTCTGAGTACCTCTTAGACCCCATTCCAGAGAGGTGTGTGTGACTGTCGAGGGGGTCTTCTGAGTACCTCTTAGACCCTAGTGTGTGTGTGTGTGTGTGTGTGTGAGTGAGAAGCTCTGGTTAGAATGATATCTTTGTTCCTGAGCTGAGGCAGGTTAAGACTCCACCATGTCTCAGGTTGCTGCTGTCTGTAGACTGGAGCGTTTCCCTTAGACTCTGATCTCAGGTCAGTTTGGAATTGCCTCTAATGGTTGGAGGGTAAACTGATCATAGATTACATTTTTTTTTTAAGTGTTGTGGAGCTTGGCAGACGGTGCTGAGCAGGGTGTGAGCCAAGGCTGTCCTGTATGTCCACTCTACCGCTACCTTCTGCTGCCATATCTCTTGGTTCCCCCACTGTCACCTCTGACAGGGATGGAGAACGCTGTCCAGGGCTGTGCACGGTATAGAATAACCATCTTCAAAGTAATGACTCGGGGACGTCGGGTTTGAAATGAAAGCTTCTTTTAGTAATAATACTTGTTCACGTTACATTTAACTTTAGATTCTACAAAAACAATAACAGAAAGTTGCTAGCGAAAGTCAGGATAATCACTTGTACATCACTGGTGTGTTCTCCCCTCTTCCTACTACCTGTTGCAAGGCATTCTGGAACTTGCAGTCAATAGTGTAATCCAATACTAACCAATACAACAGAAATATGTATGTAGTTCTCTCAATCTCATCACAAGAATTCTAATACAATTACATATGTAAATAAGTGTAAAGAAAATATCTTTAGATACAGATCAATGAATGAACTGTAAACATGAACTCTAACCCATTAAAAGTTCCAACACGCAGAGAACCATCAGGGTAGGTATGGCCTTCTCTAATAGTAGGACAAGTTCAATTCAGTGAACTTGATTTGTTCTCTAAGGACTATTCTACCCAGACTGACCGTAACGGTACAAACAGCAGCAGACCACGTGAGAAATAGATAACCAATGTCAAATTAGACTACAGTGGATGAATGTAGGCCTCATTAACATGCTCTGGGTTGTCTTCTGCTGGTATCTTAAACCTCTACGGGCTAGGGGGCAGCATTGAGAATTTTGGAAAAAATATGTTCCCATTTTTAACTGCCTCCTACACCAACTCAGAAGCTAGAATATGCATATTATTGTTCAGGTTTGGATAGAAAACACTCTGAATTTTCTAAAACTGTTTGAATGGTGTGGTGTCTGTGAGTATAACAGAACTCCTATGGCAGGCAAAAACCTGACAAGGTTTCAAGCAGGAAGTACCCTGTCTGACAAGGAGTCGTGCGTCTTGCATCTTTTTATTGAAAAGTAAGGATCTTAGCTGTAACGTGACAATTCCCAGGGCTCCAATAGGCTCTCAGAGCCCGGGAAATAACTGAAGGTTTACGAGGGAGCCTCAGGCTGAAACACATTATCACCTTTTGTAAGTGTCGCCTCAGAGGACCTTTGAATGAGGCGCGTGCACGAGTCGCTCCTGAGGAGAAATTTTATTCGGCTGTTTAGGCTCAATGCATACTCCCGGTCGGAATATTATCACTTATCTACGAGATAAATGGCATAAAAATTGGTTTTAAACAGCGGTTGACATGCTTCGAAGTACGGTAATGGAATATTTAGACATTTTTGACACGCCAATGCGCCATGCGCGGGACCGTGAAGAAGCATTCTGATAGTGTCTAGAACTCACGAACAAAACGTCGCTGTTTGGATATAACGATGGATTATTTGGGACCAAACCAACATTTGTTATTGAAGTAGAAGTCCTGGCAGTGTATTCTGATGAAGAACAAGCAAGGTAAGAACATTTTTCTTATAGGAAATGTGATTTTGGTGGAGGCTGACCTGGGTGGGTATCTAAATAGCTAGCCCTGTAATGCCGGGCTATGTACTTAGATTATTGCAAAATGTGCTTCATCCGAAAAGCTATTTTAAAATCGGACATATCGAGTGCATAGAGGAGTAATGTATCTATAATTCTTAAAATAATTGTTATGCTTTTTGTGAACGTTTATCGTGAGTAATTTAGCAAACTGTTAGTAAATTCCCCGGAAGTTTGCGGGGTTTATGCTTTTTCTGAACGTCACATGCTAATGTAAAAAGCTGTTTTTTGATATAAATATGAACTTGATTGAACAGACATGCATGTATTGTATAACACAATGTCCTAGGTGTGTCATCTGATGAAGATCATCAAAGGTTAGTGCTGCATTTAGCTGTGGTTTGGGTTTATGTGACATGATATGCTAGCTTGAAAAATGGGTGTCTGATTTTTTGTGGCTGGGCACTCTGCTGACATAATCTAATGTTTTGCTTTCGTTGTAAAGCCTTTTTGAAATCGGACAGTGGGGTTAGATTAACGAGATTCTTGTCTTTAAATAGCTGTAAAATAGTCATATGTTTGAGAAATTGAAGTAATAGTATTTCTAACGATTCAAAAATCGCGCCACTGGATTTCAGTGGCTGTTACGTAGGTGGGACGATTTCGTCCCACATACCCTAGAGAGGTTAACCCTGTGTTAGAAACGCTCCAGGGGAAAGTTTGCCCTAGGTACAGATCCAGGATCAGCAAAAAAAATTATACCGGTTGGAATACAGGAGAATTTTGTTGGAACCAAACTTTTTCACTTTTTTCTCTGTCTTCCAAATGCCTCGGAGTCCTGCCACATCAAACATCTTCAATTATTAACCTAGCTCTCAATGACCCACCATTTAATCATTCACCACCTTGATCATAGTCAGTCGTCTAGCCTGCCAGCCAACCAGCTCGGCTGTAGCTGGTTCTGTACTGAGACTGTAGAGACAGCATAGCTACTCCAGGACTCCTAGACTAATAACTGAGACTGTATAGAGACAGCCTGGCTACTCCAGGATTAATAACTGAGACTTTAGAGAGACAGCCTAGCTACTCCAGGACTCCTAGACTAATAACTGAGACTGTATAGAGACAGCCTGGCTACTCCAGGATTAATAACTGAGACTGTAGAGAGACAGCCTGGCTACTCCAGGACTCCTAGACTAATAACTGAGACTGTAGAGACAGCCTAGCTACTCCAGGACTCCTAGACTAATAACTGAGACTGTATAGAGACAGCCTGGCTACTCCAGGATTAATAACTGAGACTTTAGAGAGACAGCCTAGCTACTCCAGGACTCCTAGACTAATAACTGAGACTGTATAGAGACAGCCTGGCTACTCCAGGATTAATAACTGAGACTGTAGAGAGACAGCCTGGCTACTCCAGGACTCCTAGACTAATAACTGAGACTGTAGAGACAGCCTAGCTACTCCAGGACTCCTAGACTAATAACTGAGACTGTATAGAGACATCCTAGCTACTCCAGGACTCCTAGACTAATAACTGAGACTGTATAGAGACAGCCTGGCTACTCCTAGATTAATAACTGAGACTGTAGAGAGACAGCCTGGCTACTCCTGGACTCCTAGATTAATAACTGAGACTGTAGAGAGACAGCCTGGCTACACCTAGATTAATTACTGAGACTGTAGCGAGACAGCCTGGCTACACCTAGATTAATTACTGAGACTGTAGAGAGACAGCCTGGCTACACCTAGATTAATTACTGAGACTGTAGAGAGACAGCCTGGCTACTCCTGGCTACTCCTAGATTAATAACTGAAACTGTAGAGAGACAGACTGGCTACTCCTAGATTAATAACTGAGACTGTAGAGAGACAGCCTGGCTACACCTAGATTAATAACTGAGACTGCAGAGACAGCCGGGCTGGACCTAGATTAATAACTGAGACTGTAGAGACAGCCTGGCTACTCCAGGATTAATAACTGAGACTGCAGAGAGACAGCCTGGCTACTCCATGATTAATAACTGAGACTGCAGAGAGACAGCCTGGCTACTCCATGATTAATAACTGAGACTGTAAAGAGACAGCCTGGCTACTCCTAGATTAATAACTGAGACTGCAGAGAGACAGCCTGGCTACACCTAGATTAATAACTGAGACTGTAGAGAGACAGCCTGGCTACTCCTGGCTACTCCTAGATTAATAACTGAGACTGCAGAGAGGCAGCCTGGCTACACCTAGATTAATAACTGAGACTGCAGAGAGACAGCCTGGCTACTCCTAGATTAATAACTGAGACTGTAGAGACAGCCTGGCTACACCTAGATTAATAACTGAGACTGTAGAGACAGCCTGGCTACTCCAGGATTAATAACTGAGACTGCAGAGAGACAGCCTGGCTACTCCAGGATTAATAACTGAGACTGTAAAGAGACAGCCTGGCTACTCCTAGATTAATAACTAAGACTGCAGAGAGACAGCCTGGCTACTCCAGGATTAATAACTGAGACTGCAGAGAGACAGCCTGGCTACTCCAGGATTAATAAGTGAGACTGTAAAGAGACAGCCTGGCTACTCCTAGATTAATAACTGAGACTGCAGAGAGACAGCCTGGCTACTCCTAGATTAATAACTGAGACTGTAGAGAGACAGCCTGGCTACACCTAGATTAATTACTGAGACTGTAGAGAGACAGCCTGGCTACACCTAGATTAATAACTGAGACTGTAGAGAGACAGCCTGGCTACTCCTGGCTACTCCTAGATTAATAACTGAGACTGCAGAGAGACAGCCTGGCTACACCTAGATTAATAACTGAGACTGCAGAGAGACAGCCTGGCTACTCCTAGATTAATAACTGAGACAGCCTGGCTACTCCTGGACTCCTAGATTATTAACTGAGACTGTGGAGAGACAGCCTGGCTACACCTAGATTAATAACTGAGACAGCCTGGCTACTCCTGGACTCCTAGATTAATAACTGAGACTGCAGAGAGACAGCCTGGCTACACCTAGATTAATAACTGAGACTGCAGAGAGACAGCCTGGCTACACCTAGATTAATAACTGAGACTGTAGAGAGACAGCCTGGCTACTCCTAGATTAATAACTGAGACAGCCTGGCTACTCCTGGACTCCTAGATTATTAACTGAGACTGCAGAGAGACAGCCTGGCTACACCTAGATTAATAACTGAGACTGCAGAGAGACAGCCTGGCTACACCTAGATTAATAACTGAGACTGCAGAGAGACAGCCTGGCTACTCCTAGATTAATGTCTAAGTAATATCTTGGTTGGAGTTTTGTTGATTTGTTCAATATGTGTTATGGGACTACGGGAATGAATCCTTGTTTTATAGCAACCGTCTAACAGTTGTTTATTAAAGACAGTAAAGTAAAGCACCTGTCCACCCTTGTCTAATAGTAGACCTCAGCCAGAGGAACAGCCTCAGAATCAAACCGATAACTAAC
This sequence comes from Salmo trutta, assembly GCF_901001165.1. Classification (NCBI taxonomy): domain Eukaryota; kingdom Metazoa; phylum Chordata; class Actinopteri; order Salmoniformes; family Salmonidae; genus Salmo; species Salmo trutta. The sequence continues at coordinate 8,586,727 of NC_042985.1, forward strand.
TCAACACAACACAGGCTGGACTGTGCCTAAATGTCACTCAAATGAGGAGTGATTTATTTGTTTCTTCTTCTTCCCAGTCAGTGTCATGATGACATACAGTAGGACGTTTATAGCTCTTCCATTCTCCATCGTCTACCTTCCAATCCAGTTAGCCTAAATAAAGACTTCCAATAGGACATCCACCCAAACCAGTAGAGAGACTGCTGTCTGGAGGCTCTTCACTATTTCCATCTCCTCACTCCTCCCTGCTAGAGTCAGCGAAAAGAGCCGTCTCACCAAATCCCCTGGTTAAGACTAGGCAAAACCTCGTAGCTTCCCATACTTTCCCTCCACTCTTCTCCCTCTCCCTTTTTTCCACGAACATCCATGAAATGTCCTCCAGACACACCCCAGGATCCAGGAAGACTTCCCTTCCCTGGCTTGCAAAAATAACTTGTTGAGCAAAGTAAAGTTAGGCCTAGCCCCAGCGCAGATCTAGAATCAGATTACCCTTGTTCAAGTTGCTATCCTGTACCATTAGGAGGGTCAACTGTCCTTAGCTCAGTGTATAGAGACTCTATTCCGGAAAGAGCTTGAGTCTACAGGCACAGTTAGGAAAGAAAGCAGCGATGGCGAAGCATCTCAAATGACCCAGGAAGTGTTTTGATTTATTATTCTTAATTTTCACATGTTTCTTTAGGAAATGAAAGTAAGTTTTGATTGGGGGTTCTTTTTCCTGTTCACCAGGTGAGCTACTTCCATTTTTGCCTTATTGAAAATGTAACTTGGTATTGAGTGGAAAGACTAAGTCATTTGTGCTGAACTGTTATTTTTAAAGCTGTTCTTGCAGTTACCATATTTGTTCCCCTCTATGGTTTGTGTCACATCAAGGCTGCAATGACTCGCAACTGGCCAAAATCTAGGCTTTTTCCCAATAAGCACTCTATTCACTATATAGTGCACTACTTTTGAGCCCTGGGTGCCATTTGGGACGCAAACCTACTCACCACATCATGGTGGAATGTTCCCTATGCTGTGTGTTTAAACAGCATTTATCTGAAGTATTTTTATATCGATGATGGAAAAAGCATTTAAATGCGCCTTTTTCAATCTTTATGTGCATCTGCCTCAGCATGAAACGTCAAGTTTCCCTCTAATCTTTCATTTCACCCACAAACTCTGTTACTGTGGTATTGGATCTAGACTCTACGGCAGTGTATAATGTCCTTACATCTCACAGCAGGAGCCTATTAATCAATGGAGTTTGATGTGATGAAATGCGCTGTCTATTTCAATTACTGTACAATGTCATTAAGATCATGTATCATTTTTTAAAAAGTTGTATTTATGGAGTTTCCATAAATAAGTGTTTTAGTTTGATTTATTTTAGATAAAAAGATTGTGTGCATTTATTCTTTTTATCTGGGGGATGGTCGGTCTATAATGTTGTATCCTATAATGTAGGTCTATAATGTAGGTCTATAATGTTATCCTATAATGTAGGTCTATAATGTTGTATCCTATAATGTAGGTCTATAATGTTGTATCCTATAATGTAGGTCTATAATGTTGTATCCTATAATGTAGGTCTATAATGTTGTATCCTATAATGTAGGTATATAATGTTGTATCCTATAATGTAGGTCTATGTTGTATCCTATAATGTAGGTCTATAATGTTGTATCCTATAATGTAGGTTTATAATGTTGTATCCTATAATGTAGGTCTATAATGTTGTATCCTATAATGTAGGTCTATAATGTTGTATCCTATAATGTAGGTCTATAATGTTGTATCCTATAATGTAGGTCTATAATGTTGTATCCTATAATGTAGGTCTGTAATGTTGTATCCTATAATGTAGGTCTATAATGTTGTATCCTATAATGTAGGTCTATAATGTTGTATCCTATAATGTAGGTCTATAATGTCGTATCCTATAATGTAGGTCTATAATGTCGTATCCTATAATGTAGGTCTATAATGTCGTATCCTATAATGTAGGTCTATAATGTTGTATCCTATAATGTAGGTCTATGTTGTATCCTATAATGTAGGTCTATAATGTTGTATCCTATAATGTAGGTCTATAATGTTGTATCCTATAATGTAGGTCTATAATGTTGTATCCTATAATGTAGGTCTATAATGTTGTATCCTATAATGTAGGTCTATAATGCTGTATCCTATAATGTAGGTCTATAATGCTGTATCCTATAATGTAGGTCTATAATGTTGTATCCTATAATGTAGGTCTATAATGTTGTATCCTATAATGTAGGTCTGTAATGTTGTATCCTATAATGTAGGTCTATAATGTTGTATCCTATAATGTAGGTCTGTAATGTTGTATCCTATAATGTAGGTCTATAATGTTGTATCCTATAATGTAGGTTTGTAATGTTGTATCCTATAATGTAGGTTTATAATGTTGTATCCTATAATGTAGGTTTATAATGTTGTATCCTATAATGTAGGTCTATAATGTTGTATCCTATAATGTAGGTTTATAATGTTGTATCCTATAATGTAGGTCTATAATGTTGTATCCTATAATGTAGGTCTATAATGTTGTGAAAAGGGGGAGGCTTGCAAGCCGAAGAGCACCATTTCAACCGTGAAGCACGGGGGTGGCAGCATCATGTTGTGGGGGTACTTTGCTGCAGGAGAGACTGGTGCACTTCACAAAATAGATGGCATCATGAGGGAAGAAAATGATGTGGATATATTGAAGCAACATCTCAAGACATCCATCAGGAAGTTAAAGCTTGGTCGCAAATGGGTCTTCCAAATGGACAATGACCCAAGCATACTTTCAAAGTTGTGGCAAAATGGTTTAAGGACAACAAAGTCAAGGTATTGGAGTGGCCATCACAAAGCCCTGACCTCAATCCTATAGAACATTTATGGGCAGAACTGACAAGGCGTGTGCGAGCAAGGAGGCCTACAAACCTGACTCAGTTACACCAGTTCTGTCATGAGGAATGGGCCAAAATTCACTGAACATATTATGGGAAGTTTGTGGAAGGCTACCCGAAACGTTTGACCCAAGTTTAAACAATTTAAAGGCAATGGTTCCGAACACTCAATTAGTATATGTAAACTTCTGACCCACTGGGAATGTGATGAAAGTAGTAAAAGCTGAAATAAATCATTCTCTCTACTATTATTCTGACATTTTACGTTCTTAAAATAAAGTGGTGATCCTAACTGACCTAAGACAGGGATTTCTTACTAGGATTAAATGTCAGGAATTGTGAAAAACTGAGTTTAAATGTATTTGGCTAAGGTGTGTAAACTTCCGACTTCAACTGTATGTGGTAATGAAATCTTTATCAGTTCTCAGTAGTCTGCCTGTCTGTCTGTCCCTCAGTAGCCAGGAAACATTGGTTTTCTTGTCCCAATCTGCCTGGTGAGTCATTGTTTTAATTGGAGAGGGACGTGAATATTGTCATGGGAAAGTATCGCACTAACACTTGTCTTTTTTCCACTGCTGCTAGCTAGGCCTACTTAAAGACTTTTTCTAAAGCATTTGATTTAAATGGCTCACTGCAGTCAAACGTTACCCTGACAATCAACAACTCCTACTTCTTTAGAAGCATCAGGGATGCTTTCCCGTTCACACATTAAGCCTAGGCCTGGACAAAAACAAACAATCAATGGAGATTCTCCCTTGAAAAAGCTTTTTAGTCCAGGTTTAGGATTTATCTGTGTCCGGGAAACCAGGCCAAAGAGTTCAGGGAGTTTAATCAAACGGTTCACACTTCCAAATGTCTCTGTCTCTGTGTGTGTGAATGGGAGGTTACTCAGCAGTTTGTGGGGCCTGAGTGTGTGTATAAAGCTCATACAGTTTAAAATATTCAGCCACTGTGTAGGCTGTATAGACCCAGATATCCTGCCTGGAACTCCCAATAAAACTCTGTTCCATTAAAGCACCAAATCTGGAACCTCTCTTCTATTCTCTGTCAGCCTCCCCCGGTGCTGGTTTCTATTGCCTTTATTTTCTCCATGACTCTCCCTTGTTGATGGAAATGAGTGTGATCGTTTTGCTCTGGAGGCACATGAGTGCATAGCAAGCGGATGGGCACGCTGATTAGTGCTCATTGTGACAGTTTCCCGTGTGTGTGGAATGACCGACAGGTCTTAGAATGGCTCCTCTGGCTCGGCCAGCTCTGACCATCAAACTCTGCTACGGTCAGCCTATGGGAAGTGACCTCGCTGGGGAGGGAACGCCCTTCAGGCTGCGTCCCGAATGGCACCATATCCCCTATACAGTGCACTACTTTTGCCCAGAGCCCTATTAATCTGCACTTAATATAAAGTTGCTATTAGAGACGCTGCTCTAGTTTCCATCTGAGGACAGGGGGAGGAGGGTGCCATCTGAGGACAGGGGGAAGAGGGTGCCATCTGAGGACAGGGAGAGGAGGGTGCCATCTGAGGACAGGGAGAGGAGGGTGCCATCTGAGGACAGGGAGAGGAGGGTGACATCTGAGGACAGGGAGAGGAGGGTGCCATCTGTGGACAGGGAGAGGAGGGTGCCATCTGAGGACAGGGGGAGGAGGGTGCCATCTGAGGACAGGGGAGGAGGGTGCCATCTGAGGACAGGGGGAGGAGGGTGCCATCTGAGGACAGGGGGAGGAGGGTGCCATCTGAGGACAGGGGGAGGAGGGTGCCATCTGAGGACAGGGGGAGGAGGGTGCCATCTGAGGACAGGGGAGGAGGGTGCCATCTGAGGACAGGGAGAGGGGGGTGCCATCTGAGGACAGGGGGAGGAGGGTGCCATCTGAGGACAGGGGAAGGAGGGTGTCATCTGAGGACAGGGGGAGGAGGGTGCCATCTGAGGACAGGGAGAGGAGGGTGCCATCTGAGGACAGGGGGAGGAGGGTGCCATCTGAGGACAGGGAGAGGAGGGTGCCATCTGAGGACAGGGGGAGGAGGGTGCCATCTGAGGACAGGGGGAGGAGGGTGCCATCTGAGGACAGGGGGAGGAGGGTGCCATCTGAGGACAGGGGGAGGAGGGTGCCATCTGAGGACAGGGAGAGGAGGGTGCCATCTGAGGACAGGGAGAGGAGGGTGCCATCTGAGGACAGGGAGAGGAGGGTGCCATCTGAGGACAGGGAGAGGAGGGTGCCATCTGAGGACAGGGAGAGGAGGGTGCCATCTGAGGACAGGGGGAGGAGGGTGGTCCAGGACTGCCGTCCCGGACTGCCGCCTGCTCGTATCCAGGTGATGTGGTGTAGAAATGGGGTCAGCTCCCAAAGCGGAAGCATTAAGCATGTTTTAAAGGGACAGTTCAACCACATTCCACTGGAACTGCTGGCTCACGTGGCATCAGCCCCAAGACAATGGGGCTCTGTTTTTGATATGCAGTTAGAATAATAATTTGCCTTTCAGGACACTCAAGGACACCATACATTAAAAGTACATTAGTTCATTGGTTGGTTGACGAAGGCTTGTTAAAGATGTAAAATGGCTGAGTGGGCAGTCTGATAGCATCTATGCTTTGTTCACAGTTGCTGGCAGTCCATGTCTGTGGAGCTATTTCATCCCTTTTTCCCACACCATCTCTTTTCCCCTTCACATTCCATTCCATCAGACAACTTGGTTTCAGCTGTGTGTCTGTGGGACAGGGCAGGTGTGTGGGGGGGGGGTGTGTTCCGTCACGTCTGCTTCCTGACAGAAAGATGGATGAAAGGGGTGCTCTGCCACATCTCTGGGACCTCCAGATGAGGAAAGGAGAGGGAGGAGGAGAGAAAGCAGAGGAAAGGAGAGGGTGGAGGAGAGAAAGGAGAGGGAGGAGGAGAGAAAGCAGAGGAAAGGAGAGGGTGGAGGAGAGGAAAGGAGAGGGTGGAGGAGAGGAAAGGAGAGGGTGGAGGAGAGAAAGGAGAGGGAGGAGGAGAGAAAGGAGAGGAAAGGAGAGGGAGGAGGAGAGAAAGCAGAGGAAAGGAGAGGGAGGAGGAGAGAAAGGAGTGGGTGGAGGAGAGAAAGGAGAGGGTGGAGGAGAGAAAGGAGAGGGTGGAGGAGAGAAAGCAGAGGAAAGGAGAGGGTGGAGGAGAGAAAGCAGAGGAAAGGAGAGGGAGGATGAGAGAAAGGAGAGGGTGGAGGAGAGAAAGGAGAGGGTGGAGGAGAGAAAGGAGAGGGTGGAGGAGAGAAAGGAGAGGGAGGAGGAGAGAAAGCAGAGGAAAGGAGAGGGAGGAGGAGAGAAAGGAGAGGAGGAGGAGAGAAAGGAGAGGGAGGAGGAGAGAAAGGAGTGGGTGGAGGAGAGAAAGGAGTGGGTGGAGGAGAGAAAGGAGAGGGTGGAGGAGAGAAAGGAGAGGGAGGAGGAGAGAAAGGAGTGGGTGGAGGAGAGAAAGCAGAGGAAAGGAGAGGGTGGAGGAGAGAAAGGAGTGGGTGGAGGAGAGAAAGCAGAGGAAAGGAGAGGGTGGAGGAGAGAAAGGAGAGGGAGGAGGAGAGAAAGGAGAGGGAGGAGGAGAGAAAGGAGAGGGAGGAGGAGAGAAAGGAGTGGGTGGAGGAGAGAAAGCAGAGGAAAGGAGAGGGTGGAGGAGAGAAAGCAGAGGAAAGGAGAGGGTGGAGGAGAGAAAGCAGAGGAAAGGAGAGGGAGGATGAGAGAAAGGAGAGGGTGGAGGAGAGAAAGGAGAGGGTGGAGAGGGTGGAGGAGAGAAAGGAGAGGGTGGAGGAGAGAAAGCAGAGGAAAGGAGAGGGAGGAGGAGGAGGGAAAGGGAGGGAGTAACAAACCATTTACATGACGGGAACTAGCCTTACAGTTTACTGTTTATGTCTGACACACACACACTTACGGTTTACATCTGAGACAATGAGAGGGCTTTTTCCTGAGTGTGTGTTAATGGACTCTCTGGCACCAGACTCCCTCTCACAAGTACTTCCTCTATATCCTCTCCTCTTCCGCAAAGAGAACCATGTTTCATAAGGATACACACGGACACATGCACACACAGAGGCAGGCAGACACACACACGTACACGTGTGCACACTCTTACACACCCACACACACACACACACACACACCCACAATCAGCATCTTATTTACCCTAAAGGCCTCTGCATACTCCAGCCCAGTCTGACATTCCCTAATCAGAATAATGCTGTGGAACCCCTGGCGTGTGAAGACCTTCTCTCCCTGTGCATTATGTGGAAATGGGTTTACTTAAGAATCAGTCAAAATATCAGCCGCCTCTTTCCTCCCCGTCAGTAGAGGCATGTAGACCTCTGCCCTGGGTCTCCCCCCCGTCTGTCTGCTCCTGTCTCTCTGTGTTCTCATAACGAGCCCTGGGTTTCCCCCCGTCTGTCTGCTCCTGTCTCTCTGTGTTCTCATAACGAGCACTGGGTTTACCCCCCGTCTGTCTGCTCCTGTCTCTCTGTGTTGTCATAACGAGCCCTGGGTCTCCCCCCCCCGTCTGTCTGCTCCTGTCTCTCTGTGTTGTCATAACGAGCCCTGGTTTTACCCCCGTCTGTCTGCTCCTGTCTCTCTGTGTTGTCATAACGAGCCCTGGGTTTCTCCCCCCCCCCCCCCCCCCCCGTCTGTCTGCTCCTGTCTCTCTGTGTTGTCATAACGAGCCCTGGGTTACCCCCCCGTCTGTCTGCTCCTGTCTCTCTGTGTTGTCATAACGAGCCCTGGGTTTCCCCCCCGTCTGTCTGCTCCTGTCTCTCTGTGTTCTCATAACGAGCCCTGGGTTTCCCCCCCGTCTGTCTGCTCCTGTCTCTCTGTGTTCTCATAACGAGCACTGGGTTTACCCCCCGTCTGTCTGCTCCTGTCTCTCTGTGTTCTCATAACGAGCCCTGGGTCTCCCCCCCGTCTGTCTGCTCCTGTCTCTCTGTGTTGTCATAACGAGCCCTGGGTCTCCCCCCCGTCTGTCTGCTCCTGTCTCTCTGTGTTGTCATAACGAGCCCTGGGTTTCCCCCCATCTGTCTGCTCCTGTCTCTCTGTGTTGTCATAACGAGCCCTGGGTTTACCCCCCGTCTGTCTGCTCCTGTCTCTCTGTGTTGTCATAACGAGCCCTGGGTTTCTCCCCCCCCCCCCCCCCCCCCGTCTGTCTGCTCCTGTCTCTGTGTTGTCATAACGAGCCCTGGGTTTCTCCCCCCCCCCCCCCCGTCTGTCTGCTCCTGTCTCTCTGTGTTGTCATAACGAGCCCTGGGTCTCCCCCCCCGTCTGTCTGCTCCTGTCTCTCTGTGTTGTCATAACGAGCCCTGGGTCTCCCCCCCGTCTGTCTGCTCCTGTCTCTCTGTGTTGTCATAACGAGCCCAACCCCTGTGTGTAATTCTGTGTGCGTGTACCTGTGTGCATGCTCATTACCCCTGTCTGTAATCTAATGGCGACTGTGAGTGCGTTCCTGGCTCATTCTGCCAGCCAGCGTGGCTGATTTCTACTGATGCTGATAGTGCCTTCCATTTCAGAGGGCGTAGGCTGCCAGAGGAGACCCAAATTAACATTTGGAAAATGTTTCACTGTTGTGAAGGCAGGGCTCTGCTAGGTTACGCATACTTCCTGCTCACTGGCTGATAACAACACACACACACACACACACACCCAAAACACCTTGCCAAGTTGATACAGCCCCCCCCCCCCCCCATCGTTTCCATTCCTCCAGACATACCAGCCTCTGTTAGATTGAATTAAATTTGCAATTAAACTACTTCCTAAGGTGGAAACCAGGCCAGCAGCGCACCAAGGAGCTTATCTTGTGGCACGTCAATGCCCATTGTTGCCCACTGACTGGGCACAGCATGGGGTGTACCGTGCCGGCTCTGTGTCTTTTGACCGGCTACCGATCAACACATTTAATTAGGCTTGGTCGTGCTGCAACTGAAGCCCCCATAGGGATCTCCCAGGTGACCCTAGCAAGGCCTTGGTCCCTGAGGTGTATGGTCCTTGGGGAGTCTAGTTGATTAATGACTCATCTGGTAAAATGCTGGTTGTTTCCAGTCAGAAATGGCCTTAGCTTTAGTTCACAATTCTGGAAGCGGTTGTATTGCTGAATCGGGAGCAGTTAGGCTAGATTCTCAGGAACCAGAATGGAGCTCCAGTTTCTGGAATCAAAATGGGTTTTTAGTGCCATTGTTGCATCCACTCTGCAGCTGTGTGTGTTTACAGACATCACAGAGCCCTGTGTGAGAGTCTGTGAAGCATATGTGTGAAGGAGGCGTAGGTGTTTGTGATGCATAGTGTGAAGCAACCATCTGAAGCTTTCAGCTGGAGCTTTCTGGTGCCCTATACTCTAAACACATACAGCCCCCTACTCCTCCTGTTCTGCCCTTGAACAAGGCAGTTACCCCCCAACAACAACTGCTCCCCGGGTGCCGATGACGTGGATGTTGATTAAGGCAGCCCCCAGCACCTCTCTGATTCAGAGGGGTTGGGTTAAATGCAGAAGAAACATTTTGGTTGAATGCATTGTTGTACAACTGACTAGGTATCCCCTCTCCTCCTCCCCTTTCCTTGGTGAGATCACTGATTGACAAGGAGAGTGGATGTTGCTTTCAGCAATAGTGTTTTCATAACCACCACCTATCAGAGAGGTCTTAGTCATTCAACGTGGTGTGAGGTACTGCCACTGATATTGACGGAGCTCCTTGAGTACCAAGTGTTGTTGTACAGAGTTCCTGGTGTGAGCCCAGGTCAGAGACGAGCACGGGACCTGCATCAGCTCGGCTTGGACGTCTGGAAAGGTAACACTCATTCAGTTAGTTGTGAGTATGGAGGAAAGACCACAGTGATGGAGGAGGATTCCAACAAAGTGCCACTGCTCCTGTTCTCATTCACCCTCACCACCAGCCTGACCAGGGGATCCCTTCACACACAGCGTCCTCTCCGTGGGCCATTTCACTGGTTGGGTGATGAGAGTGGAGTAGGAGAGAGAAGAGCTCAGCATAGCAGAGTGGCAGTAACCCAGGTAGTTTTCCCAGGCTCTACTCTCTCTGAGCGGTGACATCTGGACTCTGGAGCAGAAACCCAGGGGGACGCGGAGCAGAATCCCAGGGGGACGCGGAGCAGAAACCCAGGGGGACGCGGAGCAGAAACCCAGGGGGACGCGGAGCAGAAACCCAGGGGGACGCGGAGCAGAAACCCAGGGGGACGCGGAGCAGAAACCCAGGGGCCCACAGCTGCTGCTCCCTCTCCCTGAGGGGTCGCCTGGCCGTGTCGACGGCAGGATCAAATGGGGGGCCGGGGTTGTAATTACCTCCACGTCAACTCACAGCCTAACTAGCCGTACCTTCACCTGTGTGGCTACTGGGATGGATGACCTAGCTCCCCGCTAATCTCTGAGGACTTGATCAAGGTTTTCACCTCCATGGCACTGGTCACCTCTCACATTGGGTTTATTCATCATTTAGCCCCAAGTCTTACAAGAAGCAGACCTTTTTGTTCTTCTGTAGTTATCTCTGACACGCATGTTCATTACCGAGAAGAATATGTCTTACATGACGTACATGATTGAAGGAGTTCTTTCCCCTGCCTCTCTCACATCCTTTCCCCCTGTCCTCCCTCCTCTTCCAGGCCCGTTCCATATTGATCCCTCGGTGGCTTCTGCCTCGGGGCCAGTTGTTGCGGCACATTGGAAACACAGCGGCGCTGTGTCACTTGGTCAGGAGCCTAGCTCTTGCTCTCTGTCTCTGTGTGTGTGTGTGTGTGTGGTGTGTTGTGTGTGTGTGTGTGTGTGTGTGTGTGTGTGTGTGTGTGTGTGTGTGTGTGTGTGTGTGTGTGTGTGTGTGTGTGTTAAACAGGGTTGAAGAGAAAGGCTGTAGGCTAAAGAAAGATCTGGAGAGATCCCCACAGGCTGTGCCGGTTGTTCTAGCCCAGCGTTACCACACCTGGTTTCAGTCAATCATTCCAAGTCATCATGAAGACGTTGATTAGGTGAAACAGATGTTCAGTACTGGCTTGTCATTTAGTATTGAGAAGTGTCAATCTATTTTAGTGTGGGATGTTTTAGTGATCAGTGATGGAAGTGTCTGGCGTGTTTAGGACGCGTCCTGAATGGCGCTCCTCAGAGTGTCTGGTGAAGAGTAGTGAACTCTGCCACGGCCTGTGGCTGGAGAGGATGGAACAGTGACCTTAGGGCTGCTCCCATAACGCTGTGTGTTCTCAACCACCACACCCTTAGCCTGGGTCCTTAGCCTGGGTCGTGTTCATTAGGGCACAACGCTTGCAACGGAAAATGAAAACAGGTGTTTGTTATTGGACACACCATGTAGTCCCTGTTTCAGTTGCTGCTTCAGTCCCTGCTTCAGTCCCTGCTTCAGTCCCTGCCTCAGTCCCTGCCTCAGTCCCTGTTTTCAGTCCCTGTTTTCAGTCCCTGTTTCAGTCCGTTTTCTTCTATTTGGTGCCTAATGAACATGACTAGTGTTTCAGTTTATTTGTGCTTTAGACAACTCCTCTGTGCTGGTTCATTTTCACACCAAACATCTGGCACATTGTACATGTATCAGGCATTGTGTGGCAAAACACCGGTAGAAGATTTGACCACAGCACATAGAAAATACTGGACCAGGCTAACAATTCCTAGGATGTTGCTGTAAGTTAGGCTACCCTACCCTTCAGACTTTTCAACTGAAAAGTCCTCCCAAGGAGGAACCCCATAGATTGCCAGACTCCGGTACAAAAAAAGGTTCCAAAAGCAAGCATGCCATAAGGCCCTTCAACAGGAAGCTCTTAGTCAGACAACATCACCACTGACTGAAATAGAGGTGTTGAGGAGCCAGTGTTGATGTTTATGTGAATGTCTGGAAGCAGTCATTTACAGTATGACTTTGATCACTTCTACCCCACCTGTATTTAAACCAGGAAGTCAGTTCCATTGAGATGCATATCCGCCATTTTGCACCCCTCACTTAGTTTACATTCGGCAATAAACCCGTAAACACAGTGAGGTCACACGGCTCCACTTCAAAGGACCCGAGGCCTGAGATTTACAGGATTGTTTAGGGCAGAGACGCAGCAAAAAGATTATACTTAAAGCTCGTTTCGCTTTCAATCATGGAGAGGTTTTGCGTAAACGTTTGTCTCAGAGAAACCAACGCCCACAGTTCAGTTCCCGTCCCTTCCTTCCCTCCACCTCCTTGCAGCTTCCCTAGGGTGGCACTGTCTAATACTAACCCCATGGACCAGTCCACCTCCCTGCAGCTTCCCTAGGGTGGCACTGTCTAATACTAGCCCCATGGACCAGTCCACCTCCCTGCAGCTTCCCTAGGGTGGCACTGTCTAATACTAACCCCATGGACCAGTCCACCTCCCTGCAGCTTCCCTAGGGTGGCGCTGTCTAATACTAACCCCATGGACCAGTCCACCTCCCTGCAGCTTCCCTAGGGTGGCGCTGTCTAATACTAACCCCATGGACCAGTCCACCTCCCTGCAGCTTCCCTAGGGTGGCGCTGTCTAATACTAACCCCATGGACCAGTCCACCTCCCTGCAGCTTCCCTAGGGTGGCACTGTCTAATACTAACCCCATGGACCAGTCCACCTCCCTGCAGCTTCCCTAGGGTGGCACTGTCTAATACTAACCCCATGGACCAGTCCACCTCCCTGCAGCTTCCCTAGGGTGGCGCTGTCTAATACTAACCCCATGGACCAGTCCACCTCCCTGCAGCTTCCCTAGGGTGGCACTGTCTAATACTAACCCCATGGACCAGTCCACCTCCCTGCAGCTTCCCTAGGGTGGCACTGTCTAATACTAACCCCATGGACCAGTCCACCTGCCTGCAGCTTCCCTAGGGTGGCACTGTCTAATACTAACCCCATGGACCAGTCCACCTCCCTGCAGCTTCCCTAGGGTGGCACTGTCTAATACTAACCCCATGGACCAGTCCACCTCCCTGCAGCTTCCCTAGGGTGGCACTGTCTAATACTAGCCCCATGGACCAGTCCACCTCCCTGCAGCTTCCCTAGGGTGGCACTGTCTAATACTAACCCCATGGACCAGTCCACCTCCCTGCAGCTTCCCTAGGGTGGCACTGTCTAATACTAACCCCATGGACCAGTCCACCTCCCTGCAGCTTCCCTAGGGTGGCACTGTCTAATACTAACCCCATGGACCAGTCCACCTCCCTGCAGCTTCCCTAGGGTGGCACTGTCTAATACTAGCCCCATGGACCAGCCCACCTCCCTGCAGCTTCCCTAGGGTGGCACTGTCTAATACTAACCCCATGGACCAGTCCACCTCCCTGCAGCTTCCCTAGGGTGGCACTGTCTAATACTAGCCCCATGGACCAGCCCACCTCCCTGCAGCTTCCCTAGGGTGGCACTGTCTAATACTAACCCCATGGACCAGTCCACCTCCCTGCAGCTTCCCTAGGGTGGCACTGTCTAATACTAGCCCCATGGACCAGTCCACCTCCCTGCAGCTTCCCTAGGGTGGCACTGTCTAATACTAACCCCATGGACCAGTCCACCTCCCTGCAGCTTCCCTAGGGTGGCACTGTCTAATACTAACCCCATGGACCAGTCCACCTCCCTGCAGCTTCCCTAGGGTGGCACTGTCTAATACTAACCCCATGGACCAGTCCACCTCCCTGCAGCTTCCCTAGGGTGGCACTGTCTAATACTAGCCCCATGGACCAGTCCACCTCCCTGCAGCTTCCCTAGGGTGGCACTGTCTAATACTAACCCCATGGACCAGTCCACCTCCCTGCAGCTTCCCTAGGGTGGCACTGTCTAATACTAACCCCATGGACCAGTCCACCTCCCTGCAGCTTCCCTAGGGTGGCACTGTCTAATACTAACCCCATGGACCAGTCCACCTCCCTGCAGCTTCCCTAGGGTGGCACTGTCTAATACTAGCCCCATGGACCAGTCCACCTCCCTGCAGCTTCCCTAGGGTGGCACTGTCTAATACTAACCCCATGGACCAGTCCACCTCCCTGCAGCTTCCCTAGGGTGGCACTGTCTAATACTAACCCCATGGACCAGTCCACCTCCCTGCAGCTTCCCTAGGGTGGCACTGTCTAATACTAGCCCCATGGACCAGTCCACCTCCCTGCAGCTTCCCTAGGGTGGCACTGTCTAATACTAGCCCCATGGACCAGTCCACCTCCCTGCAGCTTCCCTAGGGTGGCACTGTCTAATACTAACCCCATGGACCAGTCCACCTCCCTGCAGCTTCCCTAGGGTGGCACTGTCTAATACTAACCCCATGGACCAGTCCACCTCCCTGCAGCTTCCCTAGGGTGGCACTGTCTAATACTAGCCCCATGGACCAGTCCACCTCCCTGCAGCTTCCCTAGGGTGGCACTGTCTAATACTAGCCCCATGGACCAGTCCACCTCCCTGCAGCTTCCCTAGGGTGGCACTGTCTAATACTAACCCCATGGACCAGTCCACCTCCCTGCAGCTTCCCTAGGGTGGCACTGTCTAATACTAACCCCATGGACCAGTCCACCTCCCTGCAGCTTCCCTAGGGTGGCACTGTCTAATACTAACCCCATGGACCAGTCCACCTCCCTGCAGCTTCCCTAGGGTGGCACTGTCTAATACTAACCCCATGGACCAGCACCCCAGCTTCCCCTAGGGTGGCACTGTCTAATACTAACCCCATGGACCAGTCACCCTGCAGCTTCCCTAGGGTGGCACTGTCTAATACTAACCCCATGGACCAGTCCACCTCCCTGCAGCTTCCCTAGGGTGGCACTGTCTAATACTAACCCCATGGACCAGTCCACCTCCCTGCAGCTTCCCTAGGGTGGCACTGTCTAATACTAACCCCATGGACCAGTCCACCTCCCTGCAGCTTCCCTAGGGTGGCACTGTCTAATACTAACCCCATGGACCAGTCCACCTCCCTGCAGCTTCCCTAGGGTGGCACTGTCTAATACTAACCCCATGGACCAGTCCACCTCCCTGCAGCTTCCCTAGGGTGGCACTGTCTAATACTAACCCCATGGACCAGTCCACCTCCCTGCAGCTTCCCTAGGGTGGCACTGTCTAATACTAACCCCATGGACCAGTCCACCAGTACGCTGCTACCCGGCCGCAACGCCGGAATTACTTTCAGCTGGAAATAAAAACACAACCGACATCAGCTTCATTTTCTAACTCCACATCTTTTACTGAGGGTTTCATTTTGGCTTTGGTAACAGTTAAAGGGGAAATGGTTCTGCAGTGTATCCACCCTCCTCTGAGGGCAGGTGGGGCGGTAATGAAGGAGTTGTCAGCTCAGCTCCTCTGCCTTCTAGTTTGGGACGATGAATGATTCAGGGACCCAGGGTGAGACCTTGACAGACAGGCCAGGCCCTCTTCTATAAATCACACCCAATCAAACAGCGACGATAATTTGATATTACACTCGATCGCAGCGGTATGTTTTTCAGGCCGAGCTAAAGATGGATGTCTGTCGTTAAGAGCTCTCCTACCAGGTTATGTTAATGTTTCTCGCTCTTCTGATCACGTGAGGGAATGACCCTATATACACAAAGCCCTATTCTAGTTTATTCATGCCTGTAGTGTTTGTAAGCCTGATGAAAGAGTGCGTGTGTGTTTGTATAAAGGTGATGATTGCAGTGGAAGCATGAAGATATTTGTGTGCGTTCATTTCTGTTCCCGAGTTGGTGCATTAGTATATTTTCAGTTCAGCAGAAGTACATCAGCCATGGCATAGATGGAGATAACGGTACTCTGCTGTAACGCCTAAACCGGCCTGTCTTTGAATGCACCGCCTCCGCCCGTCTTCCTCTCTGCCCTGCATTTGTAGTGCCGTTCCCCTTGCACGGGTCCGGGTCATGCCCCTCTGTCCAACTGTGTGAAGGAGGGAGGAGACAGGAAAGAGAGGGAGCCTGTGGAGGGCGCATCTCTGTGTTCTCCTGCCAGGTCCCAGGCCTCCTCTCCTCCGCCCAGATCCCAGTCAAATCAAACTCTCAGCGGACACTTCAGACACACACATCCCTGGCTTGTCCCAGTCTATGGTAGAGTCTCCTCTCTTCAGCAGCACAATAACATGGTTGTTTAGGATAGACTACTGTAACCTCCCTCCCCCAGTCCCAGGCTACACTACAGTACTTGAGAACTAAAGAGCCCCCCCCTAAAGTCTCTTCAAATACTTGGCACACCTTCCTTTCAACTTCCACTCCTCACCAGGCCACTTTGGCTGCTTTTTTTCCTTTTCTGTGTGTAAAGACAGAAGAAGGGAGTCTGGACTCAGGACAGAAACATGTTTCTGGTAGTGGTGACCAGTGAAGGGAGAAATCGGGGAACATGCTGATGATATTAATAGCTGGACTGGAATGAATGGAAAGTTTGATACGGCTTCATTCCATTCCAACCATTACAATGGGCCCGTCCAGGGTCGTATTTACTAGGGACCAAATGGAAGCCAACAGGTTGAAACGGGGAGGGACCTAACTAAATCTGCCCAATAAAAAAAAAAGGTTTTAGTTTTCTGTTGCAAATCATTTTGCTGTGGTGTGCACTAATGAATATGACCCAGCCTCCACTGGTGGTGACTGGTTCTAAAGACCTTCTGTGACCATCTGACTGGTGATGAGCGCTGCCCAGTCCTCTGTGACGGTCTGACTGGTGATGAGCGCTGCCCAGTCCTCTGTGACCGTCTGACTGGTGATGAGCGCTGCCCAGTCCTCTGTGACGGTCTGACTGGTGATGAGCGCTGCCCAGTCCTCTGTGACCGTCTGACTGGTGATGAGCGCTGCCCAGTCCTCTGTGACGGTCTGACTGGTGATGAGCGCTGCCCAGTCCTCTGTGACCGTCTGACTGGTGATGAGCGCTGCCCAGTCCTCTGTGACGGTCTGACTGGTGATGAGCGCTGCCCAGTCCTCTGTGACCGTCTGACTGGTGATGAGCGCTGCCCAGTCCTCTGTGACGGTCTGACTGGTGATGAGCGCTGCCCAGTCCTCTGTGACCGTCTGACTGGTGATGAGCGCTGCCCAGTCCTCTGTGACCGTCTGACTGGTGATGAGCGCTGCCCAGTCCTCTGTGACCGTCTGACTGGTGATGAGCGCTGCCCAGTCCTCTGTGACGGTCTGACTGGTGATGAGCGCTGCCCAGTCCTCTGTGACCGTCTGACTGGTGATGAGCGCTGCCCAGTCCTCTGTGACCGTCTGACTGGTGATGAGCGCTGCCCAGTCCTCTGTGACCGTCTGACTGGTGATGAGCGCTGCCCAGTCCTCTGTGACCGTCTGACTGGTGATGAGCGCTGCCCAGTCCTCTGTTACCGTCTGACTGGTGATGAGCGCTGCCCAGTCTTCTGTTACCGTCTGACTGGTGATGAGCGCTGCCCAGTCCTCTGTGACCGTCTGACTGGTGATGAGCGCTGCCCAGTCCTCTGTGACGGTCTGACTGGTGATGAGCGCTGCCCAGTCCTCTGTGACCGTCTGACTGGTGATGAGCGCTGCCCAGTCCTCTGTGACCGTCTGACTGGTGATGAGCGCTGCCCAGTCCTCTGTGACCGTCTGACTGGTGATGAGCGCTGCCCAGTCCTCTGTGACCGTCTGACTGGTGATGAGCGCTGCCCAGTCCTCTGTGACGGTCTGACTGGTGATGAGCGCTGCCCAGTCCTCTGTGACCGTCTGACTGGTGATGAGCGCTGCCCAGTCCTCTGTGACCGTCTGACTGGTGATGAGCGCTGCCCAGTCCTCTGTGACCGTCTGACTGGTGATGAGCGCTGCCCAGTCCTCTGTGACCGTCTGACTGGTGATGAGCGCTGCCCAGTCCTCTGTGACCGTCTGACTGGTGATGAGCGCTGCCCAGTCCTCTGTGACTGTCTGACTGGTGATGAGCGCTGCCCAGTCCTCTGTGACTGTCTGACTGGTGATGAGCGCTGCCCAGTCTTCTGTGACCGTCTGACTGGTGATGAGCGCTGCCCAGTCCTCTGTGACCGTCTGACTGGTGATGAGCGCTGCCCAGTCCTCTGTGACGGTCTGACTGGTGATGAGCGCTGCCCAGTCCTCTGTGACCGTCTGACTGGTGATGAGCGCTGCCCAGTCCTCTGTGACGGTCTGACTGGTGATGAGCGCTGCCCAGTCCTCTGTGACCGTCTGACTGGTGATGAGCGCTGCCCAGTCCTCTGTGACTGTCTGACTGGTGATGAGCGCTGCCCAGTCCTCTGTGACTGTCTGACTGGTGATGAGCGCTGCCCAGTCCTCTGTTACCGTCTGACTGGTGATGAGCGCTGCCCAGTCCTCTGTGACCGTCTGACTGGTGATGAGCGCTGCCCAGTCCTCTGTGACCGTCTGACTGGTGATGAGCGCTGCCCAGTCTTCTGTGACTGTCTGACTGGTGATGAGCGCTGCCCAGTCCTCTGTGACGGTCTGACTGGTGATGAGCGCTGCCCAGTCCTCTGTGACGGTCTGACTGGTGATGAGCGCTGCCCAGTCCTCTGTGACGGTCTGACTGGTGATGAGCGCTGCCCAGTCTCTCGAGAAGAACCTGTACTGTAAAACCCATTGACTCCGGCCTACCAGTGAGCGTCATCTGATCAGGGCTTTTCTTACAACGGTTACTTTTAAATGTTATTTTTGAACGGTAAATGAATGCCCTTGATACTTGTTTGATAGTTTTCTCCCTCCCCAAGTCAGCCCATTTTGAAAGAATGCATTGATCAGCAGGTGAATGGAGCCACTTGTGTGGTATGATGGATTGTTTGTGCACATCGTATCCCGTAGAAATAAAACAGCATCTCCACTGTGAATTGACTATCACTTAGTCGACCCTGATGGGTAATATCAGTCCCCCTGTGAAAACCTATCAGTCTGAACACGTCATGAAAATGAAATGGGTTTATTTCTACAACTGTCACTGTAATGTGTGCTGTAACCTTCTATGTGCCATTTGTACACATTTCGAAGGGGGTGTACAATACATTGGCATTTGAGGTAGCTTTTGGTCTTACAAAGATATCGTACTGACCTTTTACACCATCATCACACACACACACAATAAAAATAATCAGTGACCTTAATTACCCCAGCTTCAGCTTGAAGCATTGTGAGTACATCTGGGACTCATTCAGCTACTGTGGTTGTGTATCAAGTGTTTCTAGTCCCCATGTTGATCTGAGCTGCTGTTAGGAAACCACTGACACCTGCTGGGTCATCTCCCCTATATTGCTTTGAACCAGATTCAACACATTCACGTATGATACACTGAATTCTTTCTTTCTGAAACACTGAATTTCATGAGTGTCAGTCAGACTGTTAATATCCAGCCTCCTGTACAGTGTGATGAGTGTCAGACCTGTTAATATCCAGCCTCCTGTACAGTGTGATGAGTGTCAGACCTGTTAATATCCAGCCTCCTGTACAGTGTGATGAGTGTCAGACCTGTTAATATCCAGCCTCCTGTACAGTGTGATGAGTGTCAGACTGTTAATATCCAGCCTCCTGTACAGTCTGTGATAATAGAATAGTAGCATCCAGCACACACTGACCTCTGAGAACTCAGCAGGGGTTTGTACGTCTGCTATCCTCAGCGGTGAGCTGTGTAGTGGTTGATGTCATATCCTCTCTGTAGACGGGTTTTGAGGTGTCTGAAATAAACATGTTTCTATGGTTCTGAGGTGTCTGGCAGGCTGACCGACTAGCCCTGTAGTCTGTATGGCTTACTGACTATCCCTGTGGTCTGTATGGCTGACCGACTAGCCCTGTGGTCTGTATGGCTGACCGACTAGCCCTGTGGTCTGTATGGCTGACCGACTAGCCCTGTGGTCTGTATGGCTGACCGACTAGCCCTGTAGTCTGTATGGCTGACTGACTATCCCTGTGGTCTGTATGGCTGACCGACTAGCCCTGTGGTCTGTATGGCTGACCGACTAGCCCTGTGGTCTGTATGGCTGACCGACTAGCCCTGTGGTCTGTGTGGCTGACCGACTAGCCCTGTGGTCTGTGTGGCTGACCGACTAGCCCTGTGGTCTGTATGGCTGGTAGACTAGCCCTGTGGTCTGTATGGCTGACCGACTAGCTCTGTGGTCTGTATGGCTGGTAGACTAGCCCTGTCGTCTGTATGGCTGACCGACTAGCCCTGTGGTCTGTATGGCTGACCGACTAGCCCTGTCGTCTGTATGGCTGACCGACTAGCCCTGTGGTCTGTATGGCTGAACGACTAGCCCTGTGGTCTGTATGGCTGACCGACTAGCCCTGTGGTCTGTATGGCTGGTAGACTAGCCCTGTGGTCTGTATGGCTGACCGACTAGCCCTGCGGTCTGTATGGCTGACTGACTAGCTCTGTGGTCTGTATGGCTGGTAGACTAGCCCTGTGGTCTGTATGGCTGGTAGACTAGCCCTGTGGTCTGTATGGCTGACCGACTAGCCCTGTGGTCTGTATAGCTGCTACTGCATCCGTGTTCTTCACTACTGGTCCTGTTGAGCCACATGGTATGCAGGCTTTTGTTCCAACATGAACACACAATCCCTGATTTAACTAAACCAACTAATCGTCAAGACCTGAATTAAGCTGATTTGGATGTGTTCATGCTGGGCTGGAACAAAAGGCCCAATGGCTCTCCAGGACCAGGAGTGAAAAAACCCAATCGGAGCGTCAGCCATACCAAAGAGCAGTCACTGTGGTCGATACAGTCCGTCTCTTCACATGAGAGAACGCTGTTGTTTCAGCCACATGGGAGATACTCATCACGTGCTGTGTGATTGGGGCCAGCTCAGGGGTTAGTGTGGAGTTTATTTTGGCAAGATGTATAAGCCCCCTGCTGATTTATGGGTTCCGGTCTGGCATGGAGGAGTGGTGAGAGGCATTCTGGGTATCAGTGACCCGTAGTGGCCCTGTACATTAGCGAGGTAGTTACCGTGGCTACTGTTCTCAACTTCCCAGGCAGCTTGGTCATAAGCCTGTCAGTCTATAGGAGAACGTACTTATGGAATATCCAATGGGTTGTTTTTTTCTTCTTTCCAGACTTCCCGATGGATTTTGAGAGGGTTTTCCCTCTTCTTCCTCTTTCTGCCCATTCGATTTTTCTGTCTGTTCTTTGGCAGTTAACAGCGCTTAGTCTGTGGCTGGTCCAGTGCCAAGAGTAGAAATTCAACACTAGGCTTTTAGGGGGCTGCTTTCAGCACTCCTCCTAGGAGCGATTCTGACTTTATTAAAGAATAAGTGAGAGGTCTTGAGACGTAATTACAGCCAGACAATTGGTTCTCTGTATGCCGAGGTTATCAACCCCCCCCCCCCCCCCCCCCCCCCCCCCCACCTTACACTGCTGCTACTCGCTGTTTATTACTTATGCATAGTCACTTTACAAATTACCTCGCCTAACTTGTACCTCCGTACATTGACTCGGTACCGATGCCCCCTGTATATAGCCCCGGTATTTTAATGTAATTTTCTTGTTACTTTTTTTTCTTGTAATGTTTTTCCATTTTTTAGTTTATTTAGTAAATATTTTCTTAACCAACAATGCAGTTCAAGAAATAGAGTTAAGGGCTTGTAAGTATTTCACGGTAAGGTCTACACCTGTTGTATTCGGTGCATGTGACAAATAAAATGTGATTTGATTTAGATGTTCTACATCTGCAGATGGGTTGGTTTAGTGTAACGTGAACTGTATGCTGAAGATGGAGCACAGCAATGCAATGGACTCCTCTCTTCTCCACATAGCCACGAGGTGCTTATTTTAGGTCCATTGTACATGTTGTGCTTTTTCAAACTCTCCCGGCATGTTTGAATATGCTATCAGGAGTCTCCCAGCCACCCAGGGATATCCGGCCGCTCTGTCCCAAGGAGGGTGTGTGGGCATGTGATATCAGGAGAGTCCCAGGCTTGTCAAGGCCTAGCTCGGGGGTGGAGGCCACAGCTTGAGCTAAGCCAGATAACCGTTCCATTGTATTGACTTTAATGTACCTGATAGCCACCATGGAACAAGATTAGAGATTGATTCGTTTTTCTTGCCTTGCCAACTGTATCCTAAATCGGCCCACTCTTACTGGCATACGATTTAGCCCCCGCAACTCTCATATCTCTAACGACGTCCTTGGATACCATAGTGGCTTTGTAAACTACATATCTATGGGGAAAATGGCCCAGACAGGCAAATCTTATTCTCAATATGAAATGAGCCACCTTGTTCACATTGACAGTTTGACGTGACTCCAATTCTATTCATTTGCTTATCTGATCCGAATCTGTTCTTTTTCCTGCAGTCTGAACTACCAAAAAGCACATGAAAGCAGATATTTCAAGCCACATTTCAAACCACCTTCTTAGGTGGTTTGAAGTCCGATACAAATCTGATTCCTGGCCATGTGACTTGTCTGAATTGATTTGCCCTCAAGTGGTTTTTAGACTTATTTGGCATATCGTGTTGCTTGCTAACTATTCAGTTGACAGTGTGACAAAATCATGTGATAGCTAACTAGCTTGTTAATAGTTTACAAATACATTAGTAAATGTGCTAGAGAGCTGAACAGCTACCTAGCTAGGACTCATTTAGAAAGATGAACAGCTACCTAGCTAGGACTCATTTAGAAAGCTGAACAGCTACCTAGCTAGGAGTCATTTAGAAAGATGAGCAGCTACCTAGCTAGGACTCATTTAGAAAGCTGAACAGCTACCTAGCTAGGACTCATTTAGAAAGCTGAACAGCTACCTAGCTAGGACTCATTTAGAAAGCTGAACAGCTACCTAGCTAGGACTCATTTAGAAAGATGAACAGCTACCTAGCTAGGACTCATTTAGAAAGATGAACCGCTACCTAGCTAGGACTCATTTAGAAAGCTGAACAGCTACCTAGCTAGGACTCATTTAGAAAGCTGAACAGCTACCTAGCTAGGACTCATTTAGAAAGCTGAACAGCTACCTAGCTAGGACTCATTTAGAAAGCTGAACAGCTACCTAGCTAGGACTCATTTAGAAAGCTGAACAGCTACCTAGCTAGGACTCATTTAGAAAGCTGAACAGCTACCTAGCTAGGACTCATTTAGAAAGCTGAACAGCTACCTAGCTAGGACTCATTTAGAAAGCTGAACAGCTACCTAGCTAGGACTCATTTAGAAAGTTGGATCATCTTATCCTTTGAGGTTTTAAAAGTGTTCTTACACTATGATTTTGAACATTCAAAGCAACTGGGAAATGGCATTGTTGTCACCTTGGCAGAATTGGGTCATGGTGGGTTTGGCCAGCCAGGTTTGGTAGGATGTTGTGATTATGTTCTGCTTTGGGTCTAGGGCACATATCTAGGATTGTATTATCCTCCCCTAATCCTAACCTTAATCAATTGGGAGGAAAACTCAATTGACGTTAGGATCCGGTTGCCCCAATACCCTGATATATCTATGCATTTGGGCTTGGCCTGCAAAACTGTTGGCACCATGTTGGCACCAAACATTTTATGACAATAGCATTCTAATTCAGAACTCTGACTAGAAGCAGTTGTCTTTTAACTTTTGGTGCCAACATGGAGGCTTTTAAAATCCTAACTCTCAAAACAAGTTTGCCATGTATTGGCCTGGGTAGGGTGTTGTCTGTTTTAGGTTTAGAATTAGAGCTGTGGTGAAGGAAACAGTAGAGACACTGGAGAGAAGACTGGCTGGCAGGCAGGCAGGCTGGCTGGCTGGCAGGCAGGCAGGCAGGCAGGCACTGTGAGCCTGTGGTCACCAACATGTTAATTTCCCCACTTGCTCAACTACAGAGTGGGAGAAAAGCTGTCAGAATGGCAACGACAAGAAAACCAGAAGGAGCTGATGACTCCTGTCTTTCATTGGGGTTTGTCCCTGCAGAATCCCCTTCCCTTTTCTAACCGTCATGTTTTGGAATTACAGCACTCTACCCTGTGGTTAAGATGAACTAAATTGAATATCTGGGGAAAGGGAGTACAGGAATTCCATTGTAACCTCACTTTGTTGTTACTTGTCAACCTTCCCTATCTCTGCTAGGCTGGTCCCAGATCTGTTATGTGATTTCTGGCCAACTCCTCTGACTAGAAGGCATGACGAAGGGTAGTTGGAGAAGTTTGCTAAAGCACACCCAGATCTGGGACCAGGCTATAGACTCCCCACCTCTCCCTCTAGCCCCTGGACATTAGGGAAAGACGACATCTGGATAGAGGGATGTCGATGGTAGTGGGAACAAAATACCCTTTCTGCTGTATCTTGTCTCCCACCCAGACCTGTCGTTGTCCTCAGCATAGCACTGGGCCAAACTAATGGCAGTTTTTCAGATTCCACCCCTCGTTTGTGCTCCCAAGAATAACCGGAACCTAACTCATATGGCAGCACACTGACTGACAAGGCCCTTATCAAGATGGACGTCTGGGGTGTGCTGCGTTCTGAACAGGGGTGTCAAATGTCCTTCCTTTCCTCCTTACCTTCATTATTTACCACTGATCTGAAAGGAGGTGACAGACTGACAGGTGAAAACAGTATGCAGCAAATCTAGCCTATCCCTCCTGTCAGTTTGTGTCAGACCCCAGTAAGACTAGCTGTCGCTAATGGAGATCTTAATAAATCTAATCAAAATCAAATGAGTCACATGTTTAAATAGTCATTCTGGCCAAACGTAACTTTTCTCTGCTCCATCGTATTAGGTCTGCACCACTCCCTTTAGGATGGCATTACCTTGTTCTGTGCACGCTCTCCTTGAGCTTAATGAAGGATGCATTCAGTCCACAGGATGTGATTGCTGGTGACTTTGAGCCATCACAGACATGTAGTTAGGGTCAATATTGACCTTTGCCTAGCTTTATGTCATCCATTGCATTTAACAGCTGGTGTTATTGTTTTTCTATTGAGCTGTGCGCTTTAAATGAAAGAGCATAAGGGATGAAGCAGTACGTTCTCAAACCCCTGTAACTGATTTCGAATGCGGTAAAATTACAAAAATGTAGTCTGGAGTCCATGGAGAATAAGAACACCTCCTCCCAACTGCCCACTGCACTGAGGATAGGAAACTCTGTCACCACCGATAAGCCCACTATAATTGAGAATTTCAATAAGCATTTTTCTACGGCTGGCCATGCTTTCCACCTAACTACCCCTACTGCATTCAACAGCACTGCACCCCCCACAGCTACTCGCCCAAGCCTCCCCCATTTCTCCTTCTCCCAAATCCATTCAGCTGATGTTCTGAAAGAGCTGCAAAATCTGGACCCCTACAAATCAGCTGGGCTTGACAATCTGGACCCTTTCTTTCTAAAATTATCTGCCGAAATTATTGCAACCCCTATTACTAGCCTGTTCAACCTCTCTTTCGTGTCGTCTGAGATTCCCATAGATTGGAAAGCAGCTGCTGTCATCCCCCTCTTCAAAGGAGGTGACACTCTTGACCCAAATTGCTACAGACCTATATCCATCCTACCCTGCCTTTCTAAGGTCTTCGAAAGCCAAGTCAACAAACAGATTACCGGCTATTTCGAATCCCACCGCACCCTCTCCGCTATGCAATCTGGTTTCAGAGCTGGTCATGGGTGCACCTCAGCCACGCTCAAGGTCCTAAACGACATCGTAACCGCCATCGATAAGAAACAATACTGTGCTGCCGTATTCATTGACCTGGCCAAAGCTTTTGACTCTGTTAATCACCACATCCTCATCGGCAGACTTAGTAGCCTTGGTTTCTCAAACGATTGCGTCGCCTGGTTCACCAACTACTTCTCTGACAGAGTTCAGTGTGTCAAATCGGAGGGCCTACTGTCTGGACCTCTGGCAGTCTCTATGGGGGTACCACAGGGTTCAATTCTTGGGCCAACTCTTTTCTCTGTATACATAAATGATGTCGCTCTTGCTGCTGGTGAATTTCTGATCCACCTCTACGCAGACGACGCCATTCTGTATACTTCTGGCCCTTCTTTGGACACTGTGTTAACAACCCTCCAGACGAGCTTCAATGCCATTCAACTCTCCTTCCGTGGTCTCCAACTGCTCCTAAACACAAGTAAAACTAAATGCATGCTCTTCAACCGATCGCTGCCTGCACCTGCCCGCCCATCCAGCATAACTTCTCTGGACGGTTCTAACTTAGAATTTGTGGACAACTACAAATACCTAGGTGTCTGGTTAGACTGTAAACTCTCCTTCCAGACTCACATCAATCATCTCCAATCCAAAGTGAAATCTAGAATTGGCTTCCTATTTCGCAACAAAGCAGCCTTCACTCATGCTGCCAAACATACCCTCGTAAAACTGACCATCCTACTAATCCTCGACTTCGGCGATGTCATTTACAAAATAGCCTCCAATACCCTACTCAACAAGCTGGATGCAGTCTATCACAGTGCCATCCGTTTTGTCACCAAAGCCCCATATACAACCCACCACTGCGACCTGTATGCTCTCGTTGGCTGGCCTTCACTTCATAATCGTCGCCAAACACATTGGCTCCAGGTCATCTACAAGACCCTGCTAGGTAAAGTCCCCCCTTATCTCCGCTCACTGGTCACCATAGCAGCACCCACCTGTAGCACGCGCTCCAGCAGGTATATCTCTCTGGTCACCCCTAAAGCCAACTCCTCCTTTGGTCGTCTCTCCTTCCAGTTCTCTGCTGCCAATGACTGGAACGAACTACAAATATCTCTGAAACTGGAAACACTTATCTCCCTCACTAGCTTTAAGCACCAGCTGTCAGAGCAGCTCACAGATCACTGCACCTGTACATAGCCCATCTATAATTTAGCCCAAACTACTACCTCTTCCCCTACTGTATTTATTTATTTTATTTATTTTGCTCCTTTGCACCATATTATTTATATTTGAACTTTGAACTTTCTTCAAACTACAAATCTACCATTCCAGTGTTTTTCTTGCTATACTTTATTTACTTTGCCACCATGGCATTTTTTTTTGCCTTTACCTCCCTTATCTCACATCATTTGCTCACATTGTATATAGTCTTATTTTTTTCTACTGTATTATTGACTGTATGTTGTTTACTCCATGTGTAACTCTGTGTTGTTGTATGTGTCGAACTGCTTTGCTTTATCTTGGCCAGGTCGCAATTGTAAATGAGAACTTGTTCTCAACTTGCCTACCTGGTTAAATAAAGGTGAAATAAATAAATAAATAAAAAAGAAGAGCTATGTAGTCCCGTTCAGATTCTATATGGCTGAACTCATCAAGTCTAATCGAAATATTACAAGCAGCATGTGTGAAAAACCTCTGCTCAGTGACTGATGTCCATTCAGGCCTGCAGCACAGTTCCAACACTCTACCCTGCCTGCATCTGAAAACTCTCACAAAGGAGACAAAGAGAAGAGGCTGTTTTTAGATTGTTGGGACAGGGTCCGTGTAGAGATCACTGCAAGAGATTTACAGTGGTACTGTAGGAAAGAAGACTAGGAATCTGTGTTAGTATTGGGAGAGGGCCCAGCATTAGCTGAACAGTAGTAGGAACACCTTCCTAATATTGAGTTGCACCTCCTTTTGCCCTCAGAAGAGCCTCAATTAGTCGAGGCATGGACTCTACAAGGTGTTGAAAGCGTTCCACAGGGATGCTGGCCCATGTTGACTCCCATTACTTCCCACAGTTGTGTCAAGTTGGCTGGATGTCCTTTGGGTGGTGGACCATTCTTGATACACACAGAGAACTGTTGAGCGTGAAAAACCCAGCAGCGTTGCAGTTCTTGACACACTCAAACCGGTGCGCCTGGCACCTACTACCATACATTGTTCAAAGGCACTTCAATATTTTGTCTCCTCCCCTTCATCTACACCCATTATAGTGGATTCACCTGGTCAGTCTATGTCATGGAAAGAGCTGGTATTCCTAATGTTTTGTATACTCTGTGTGTATGCTTAGTAGGGAAGGAGGCTGTGTTGGGACAGCCCAGGGACTACTGTAGAGGTGACTAGCAGCCGTACTGAAGTCTTTTTCAATAGCAACACTCTACCAGGCTAATCACTTTGGCGTGCCTCGCTAATTTCCCACAACAGCCGCTTGTTAACTCGATTAAACCGGCTAGCACGCAGGTCGCGGAATGGAGGCTATGAATTGTGTTTGTGTATGTGTGTTTGGGACATGAGCTTGGGGAGATTCTATGCAAGGCCTCGATCATGTGTTTCTGTTTGTTGCTACCGTGCTATTGAGTAGTTACTTTGCAGTTGAAGTAACCAAGCTATCAAAGGACTGTTTACATAGTAAGAATGGGACCTGCACACTCTGCTCAATTTCTCAAACACACACCTTTGTTGAAGGATAAGTTGTAGGACAGTTTGATCTGTGAGGGATCTTCCTGTGTGTCAGATTGAGATTTCTCTCTGAGATAGAGACCTGTAGTATAGTGTGTTGGTTGGCAGAGTGCTACAGGTAACATGTTAGCACAAGCCCAGGCATCCTCTCTGGGCTTTGTTATTTACTTCCTCTGGTAATCACCTGGAAATCTGTAAGGATAACGCTCACTGATTTGAATCACCTGTAAAACCCACCCGTGTGTGTGTGTGTGTGTGTGTGTGTGTGTGTGTGTGTGTGTGTGACAGGGTGGTGAGGGAGAACAGGAGTGATGACTGGGCATCTTCTACTGAAAGGCTGAATGCTGGAAGACATTAGACTACTAATCTTTTGGACATGCTTTACAACAACTCTGTAGAAGTCCTGATTTCTTCGCAGCCTATCCTAGAGTGTCTCCTGCTGTGTCATGTTCTGCCTTGTGTTTTGCTTGGTTGAATGTAGAAACAGGCTGGCTCTCAGCTAGGGACACTTCTACCATCACAATCTATGCCATTAAAGACCTCGACATGCACCTTTTTGCAGACTTAGATTAAATATGACATTATGCCTTCTTATTCTCATCTTAACGGAACCAAAGGCCTCTCTCTAATGACTTGATTGATGTTTTGGTGTGTCCAGTCCTATGGCAGAGATCAGAGTATTCTCCTGTAGGCTCTGTCCTGGAGTCTGTCCAGCTTTGGTCTGGGCCTTAACCTCATATCCTGACTGCAGCCTCTGTAATATCCTGACCTGGAACCTCTACTCTCCTCTGTACTAGGGATGCACAATATATCGGTGAACATATCGGAATCGGCCGATATCAGCTAAAAATGGCAACATCGGTATTGTCCCGATGTCTAGTTTAACTGCGATGTCAAAGCTGACGTGCATACCTATATAACGTAGGTACATGACGTAATGACGCCACATAAAATGTTGCGCTACACGTGCAACACAGCATTCCTAACCTAGCCCACAATGTCTGCTGTGTCAATCGAGCAGTCAACAAGTCGAGCAGTCATTTGAAGGAGGCGAAATCCATTAACGCCAAGATAATGGAATTCACTGCCCTTGACAATCAACCGTTCTCTGTCGTGGGTGATGTTGGCTTTCGCGACTGGTCGAGCACCAGTACACATTAACATTACCAAGTTCGCTATTGTTCAGATGTTACCCTACCTGAGTTGCACAGTAATAGCGTCACTGCTATTAGCTCAGAACATACTATGGAACACCGTTTGGGTCTTTGCCTGTCAAAAAAGATACACGTCAAATAACACCGTTCTGTTATAGAATGTTGTGTGTTCTGAATTTGCACGTGCAAGCCAAGTGCCACCACTACTATCACTAGTACTGTCAAAGCTGTACAAAAAAGTCTGCAAACAAACACCGGCCACGAACGATGTGTTTACAATACCGCGTTGATAATAAAGTATTATTTGTTCGATCGCAACTTCTGGGGTAGCTAGCTGGCTTTAGCTTGGTACCTAGCTTCGCCAGTACAACCAGCCTGAAAACAATAACCAGTAGAAACTGCAGTCATTTTCACTATTCTTAGCAATGATTTAGGAGTCTTTGTGAGTAATTATTAGCTAGGTAGCCACTTGTTGTTTGCCTATTGAAATGTAACTTCAATTCATGAAAATAAATAGCTAGCCAGCTACTTAACCCTGTTGCCCAAAGCTAACGTTATAAGCAGCCAGCTAGCTTCATCTGGCTAGTAAGGCTCGACCTGACCGGGGTATGTGTTGTGAAGCTAGCCACAATAAGAATAAGGCACAATAGTGGAATTTGCGGTTGGCCTTAAAAATAGCAGTACCTCTTTGAAAGTGATGCAGAAGGTTATAATTGGTGGATCATGCCATATTTAAACTAGATAATGTTAAACAATGTTGAAATGTGAACCAATGAAATGGGGTATCGGTCTACTCGGTGACACCCACAGAACACAACTGTGAAGAGTTTACGCAAATATTAGCATTGTAGCTCTTATCGCGGGACTGTGACTGTGAAATCACCTCTTCAGTCAGCCTATTGTGTGTTGACATTCATATTGCACTGTACAGCTTTACCTAAGGATTGGGGATCAATGAAATGGCATTCTACTCAATACCCAATATATTTTTTCCCAACGTCCACCTCAGAGTTATCAGACTCAAACATCCACGCAGTATTGTTTTTCCTTGGGAATAGTGTTCAAAACACACAGGTTGACAATAAATGCGGCTCAATTCACAGTTGTTTCAGAGTCCCGCAATAAGAGCTACGTTCTCTGGGTGTCACTGAGTAGACTGATACCCCATGTCATTGATCCACAATCCATAGGTAAGGCTGTACAGTGAAATAAGTATGCCCCCAGTGTAATTCTAAAGTATAATACATCCAGTGTGATTTCAACAGATTTTGTCAAATTAACAAGTTATTGTCTTTTGTTGATTTTATATAACATTCCAACCTCGTTTAGCATGATCTATTCAATTATGGCAGAATTCTACTATTTGTATTAATTTGCATCACTGTCAATGACTTTTATTTGGAAGGCAAACCGCATAGTCCACTATTGTGGCTAATCCTTATTGTGGCTAGCTTAACATAGATGGGTCCGACCACCATTAATCAAATAATAACCGTCTTATAAATTAGGGTTATTTTAGATAATGACACCTAGCTATATAGTAAGTTAGCTAACGATAGCTACTGAAACAGATTGTCGTTTTGCTATGTTTTTGGGGAAGAACATTGTTTTCATCCATTTTTTATGACCAGAACTGTAGGTGCGCGAGACAACTTTACCGGCATCATAGCATATGTATCAATGAATCATTGTGACATAGGAAATACAAGTGATTTGTGTAATAATTACGTAAAAAATGTATGAACTCGTTACATTTTTGTGACGTACAGTCATATTCAGGTCCTGATTGGTCAACAAGCTTATTTGACACGTCAAATAGTGTTATTTAACGTGTATCTTTTTTGACACGCAAAAACCCAAACAGGTTTTACATAGAAATCCTGGTTAAGAATGAAACGACTGAACAATGAAACAGCACAGCAAGTTAGTGAAAGAAATAGGTTTTGATTATGTTTTACTGGTAATGGGGACATACGTAAATGCCAACAAAATAACTTTTTGGTGTGTGTGTGTGTGTGACCTTTATTTAACTAGCCATGTCAATTAAGAACAAATTCTTATTTAAAATGACGTCCTACCCCGACCAAACCCGGACGACGCTGGGCCAATTATGTGCCGCCCTATGGGACTCCCAATCACGGCCGGATGTGATACAGCCTGGATTCGAACCAGGAACTGTAGTGACGCCTCTTGCACTGAGATGCAGTGCCTTGGACCACTGCGTCCATGTGTGTGTGTTAACTATTTAACTGTACTAGAATGCTTAAAAGGCTGCAAAAATTGTAAATAGCGGTTATCGGTATCGGGTTTTTGTCAAGGAAAATATCGGATATTGGTATCGGCCACAAACGCCATATCACTACTCTGTACTGTCTTTTTATCCCAAATGGCACCCTATTCCTTTTGTAGTGCACTACTTTTGACCAGGGCCATAGGGTGCCATTTGGAACACAGCCACTGCATGTTGGCTTGTGGTGTTTTATTCAAATGAGGCTTTCTCTTTCTTCTCTCCTCCTGGTCCAACTCAGGACCTCTCTCCTCTCTTCCTGGTTCAACCCAGAACCACTCCCTTCTCCTTTCTTCCTCTGCTGACTCTGCAGATTGTTAGTTATTGAAGGGGGAAGACTACTGACGAGAGATAATAACTAGATGGTTAGTGGAGTGTTACTGAGTACCTCTGAAGCTACAGCAGGGAAATGAAGCCACAACGCTAGAGGAATCCAGCTAGTTGTTCATCTTATCGTCTGTGTGTCTCAGATGTGTCGTAGTTGAAGGAAACATGGTTGAATTAATTGTTGGCAAACCAGAAAGCGCTAATGGCTGAAAAGCAGATGTTTAAATCTCAGTCGATGACTGGAACAGTAGTCGAACACATGTGTGCAATACACACCAGAAACACACTCTCTTTAGGCTCGTAAAAATATTTAGACTCTAGACTAAACCAGGAGTAGAATCTTCAGATGAGATTCTTTGATGTCTCTGATTAGATGAGCAGTTGAGGAAATCTGTTGTCTGGGACATCTGTGGGATCGCAGTTCTTTGGAATTTGGGGATTGTGTCTCTCCCAGCTGAGTATGCAGATGCACTAAACCAATAGTGTTGGAGTCAATTCAATTCCAACTCACAGAAATGCACTCTGGGCAGTGTTCCGTGTATGAATCAAATTTCAAATCATTTCCTACAGAGACACGAAATGGCATTGATCCAACTCTGCTGTCCAGCATTCTTTTCTATAGCTACAGCCATAGAGTTGGATAGAGAGCTCACTTGGCCCAAATCATGTCATGGAAGCAGCCATTGCAGAGAAAGACTCTGTCATCTTTATGGCTACAGCCCACTGCATTCACCCCCCAGTATGCTGTCTCCAGTATGCTGTCTCCAGTATGCTGTCTCCAGTATGCTGTCTCCAGTATGCTGTCTCCAATATGCAGTCTCCAATATGCAGTCTCCAATATGCAGTCTCCAATATGCAGTCTCCAATATGCAGTCTCCAATATGCTGTCTCCAGTATGCTGTCTCCAGTATGCTGTCTCCAGTATGCTGTCTCTATACATCAAAGATCTATTGATCTTTAGACTGTCTCTTTCAGCTTGTCCACTAATGGCAAATGGCTGCTGCTGCATGACAATACGTCTGGTGTCACAATCAAGTCATCTGGACTGTGTCCCAAATGGCACCCTATTCCCTATATGACCATGGCTCTGTTAAAAAGTAGTGCACTATATAGGGAATAGGGTACCATTTGGGATGCACACACTAAAAGTTATCTGGTATCACAATACTGCTGAAGGGTACACATCCGTATCCCTTCAGAGACTCAATTTCATGGCTATTGTGAGGCTGCCATAGGTGTGAGGGGAGGATAGACTATTGTGAGGCTGCCATAGGTGTGAGGGGAGGATAGACTATTGTGAGGCTGCCATAGGTGTGAGGGGAGGATATACTATTGTCAGGCTACCATAGGTGTGAGGGGAGGATAGACTATTGTGAGGCTACCATAGGTGTGAGGAGATGATGGACTATTGTGAGGCTGCCATAGGTGTGAGGGGAGGATAGACTATTGTGAGGTTGCCATAGGTGTGAGGGGAGGATAGACTATTGTGAGGCTGCCATAGGTGTGAGGGGAGGATAGACTATTGTGAGGCTGCCATAGGTGTGAGGGGAGGATAGACTATTGTGAGGCTACCATAGGTGTGAGGAGATGATAGACTATTGTGAGGTTGCCATAGGTGTGAGGGGAGGATAGACTATTGTGAGGCTGCCATAGGTGTGAGGGGAGGATAGACTATTGTGAGGCTACCATAGGTGTGAGGAGATGATAGACTATTGTGAGGTTGCCATAGGTGTGAGGGGAGGATAGACTATTGTGAGGCTGCCATAGGTGTGAGGGGAGGATAGACTATTGTGAGGTTGCCATAGGTGTGAGGGGAGGATAGACTATTGTGAGGCTACCATAGGTGTGAGGGGAGGATAGACTATTGTGAGGCTGCCATAGGTGTGAGGGGAGGATAGACTATTGTGAGGCTGCCATAGGTGTGAGGGGAGGATAGACTATTGTGAGACTGCCATAGGTGTGAGGGGAGGATAGACTATTGTGAGGCTACCATAGGTGTGAGGGGAGGATAGGTGGGCAGGGAAATCACTTTGGACAGACAACACTCAAGCACAAAGGGGCCAGTTACGCCTGCATAATGGTGTCTTTCCTCTCCTCTGTCCTGTGATCTACTGCCTGGGACTCCTCTCCTCTGTCCTGTGTTCTACTGCCTGGGACTCCTCTCCTCTGTCCTGTGTTCTACTGCCTGGGACTCCTCTCCTCTGTCCTGTGTTCTACTGCCTGGGACTCCTCTCCTCTGTCCTGTGTTCTACTGCCTGGGACTCCTCTCCTCTGTCCTGTGTTCTACTGCCTGGGACTCCTCTCCTCTGTCCTGTGTTCTACTGCCTGGGACTCCTCTCCTCTGTCCTGTGTTCTACTGCCTGGGACTCCTCTCCTCTGTCCTGTGTTCTACTGCCTGGGACTCCTCTCCTCTGTCCTGTGTTCTACTGCCTGGGACTCCTCTCCTCTGTCCTGTGTTCTACTGCCTGGGACTCCTCTCCTCTGTCCTGTGTTCTACTGCCTGGGACTCCTCTCCTCTGTCCTGTGTTCTACTGCCTGGGACTCCTCTCCTCTGTCCTGTGTTCTACTGCCTGGGACTCCTCTCCTCTGTCCTGTGTTCTACTGCCTGGGACCTCTGCCCATTTTCTTTACTCTTACTCTTTACCCTTTACTCTGGTCAGCTCCCTTCTCTCCCTCTCCTCTCTGGCTGGTCAGCTCCCGTCTCTCTCCTCTCTGGCTGGTCAGCTCCCCTCTCTCCCTCTCCCCTCTGGCTGGTCAGCTCCCGTCTCTCTCCTCTCTGGCTGGTCAGCTCCCCTCTCTCCCTCTCCCCTCTGGCTGGTCAGCTCCCCTCTCTCCCTCTCCCCTCTGGCTGGTCAGCTCCCCTCTCTCCCTCTCTCCTCTGGCTGGTCAGCTCCCCTCTCTGTCTCTCTCCCTCTCTCCTCTGGCTGGTCAGCTCCCCTCTCTGTCTCTCTCCCTCTCCCCTCTGGCTGGTCAGCTCCCCTCTCTGTCTCTCTCCCTCTCCCCTCTGGCTGGTCAGCTCCCCTCTCTGTCTCTCTCCCTCTCCCCTCTGGCTGGTCAGCTGCCCTCTCTGTCTCTCTCCCTCTCCCCTCTGGCTGGTCAGCTCCCCTCTCTGTCTCTCTCCCTCTCCCCTCTGGCTGGTCAGCTCCCCTCTCTGTCTCTCTCCCTCTCCCCTCTGGCTGGTCAGCTCCCCTCTCTGTCTCTCTCCCTCTCCCCTCTGGCTGGTCAGCTCCCCTCTCTGTCTCTCTCCCTCTCCCCTCTGGCTGGTCAGCTCCCCTCTCTGTCTCTCTCCCTCTCCCCTCTGGCTGGTCAGCTCCCCTCTCTGTCTCTCTCCCTCTCCCCTCTGGCTGGTCAGCTCCCCTCTCTGTCTCTCTCCTCTGGCTGGTCAGCTCCCCTCTCTGTCTCTCTCCCTCTCTCCTCTGGCTGGTCAGCTCCCCTCTCTGTCTCTCTCCCTCTCCCCTCTGGCTGGTCAGCTCCCCTCTCTGTCTCTCTCCCCTCTGGCTGGTCAGCTCCCCTCTCTCCCTCTCCTCTCTGGCTGGTCAGCTCCCCTCTCTCCCTCTCCTCTCTGGCTGGTCAGCTCCCCTCTGTCTCTCTCCCTCTCCCCTCTGGCTGGTCAGCTCCCCTCTCTGTCTCTCTCCCTCTCCCCTCTGGCTGGTCAGCTCCCCTCTCTGTCTCTCTCCTCTGGCTGGTCAGCTCCCCTCTCTGTCTCTCTCCCTCTCTCCTCTGGCTGGTCAGCTCCCCTCTCTGTCTCTCTCCCTCTCCCCTCTGGCTGGTCAGCTCCCCTCTCTGTCTCTCTCCCCTCTGGCTGGTCAGCTCCCCTCTCTCCCTCTCCTCTCTGGCTGGTCAGCTCCCCTCTCTCCCTCTCCTCTCTGGCTGGTCAGCTCCCCTCTGTCTCTCTCCCTCTCCCCTCTGGCTGGTCAGCTCCCCTCTCTGTCTCTCCTCTCTGGCTGGTCAGCTCCCCTCTCTGTCTCTCTCCCTCTCCTCTCTGGCTGGTCAGCTCCCCTCACTCCCTCTCCTCTCTCTGGCTGGTCAGCTCCCCTCTCTCGCTCTCCTCTCTGGCTGGTCAGCTCCCCTCTCTGTCTCTCTCCTCTGGCTGGTCAGCTCCCCTCTCTGTCTCTCTCCCTCTCCTCTCTGGCTGGTCAGCTCCCCTCTCTGTCTCTCTCTCTCTCCCTTCTGGCTGGTCAGCTCCCCTCTCTGTCTCTCTCCTCTGGCTGGTCAGCTCCCCTCTCTGTCTCTCTCCTCTGGCTGGTCAGCTCCCCTCTCTGTCTCTCTCCCTCTCCTCTCTGGCTGGTCAGCTCCCCTCTCTCTCCCTCTCCCCTTTGGCTGGTCAGCTCCCCTCTCTTGTTGTAGGTAGGTGGATGGTAGCTATCTCTCTGCAGCAGGGGCGTGTGTGTTGTGTGACAGCGAGAGCCGGTAATGTCACTGGACCATAATGGAACATTGCACCTCTGAGCTGAAATGTACCAGAACTGGCCACCTAGAATTAAGCACCATTTACACAAATACACGCAAGCTGTCTCTCTCACATGCACACACAACAGACACACACACAACAGACACACACAACAGACACAGGTCTGGTGCTGCGCTCCTTTATCATGGGCCAGAGATGTGAGTGGCTAGTCCCAGGCTGTACCAAACCTGTCACACTGGTGTCAGCAATAGACTAGGTTACTGTCCTCCAGTCTTCCCTGTAGGATTCAACTGGTGTCAGCAATAGACTAGGTTACTGTCCTCCAGTCTTCCCTGTGGAATTCAACTGGTGTCAGCAATAGACTAGGTTACTGTCCTCCAGTCTTCCCTGTGGGATTCAACTGGTGTCAGCAATAGACTAGGTTACTGCCCTCCAGTCTTCCCTGTGGAATTCAACTGGTGTCAGCAATAGACTAGGTTACTGTCCTCCAGTCTTCCCTGTGGGATTCAACTGGTGTCAGCAATAGACTAGGTTACTGTCCTCCAGTCTTCCCTGTGGGATTCAACTGGTGTCAGCAATAGACTAGGTTACTGTCCTCCAGTCTTCCCTGTGGGATTCAACTGGTGTCAGCAATAGACTAGGTTACTGTCCTCCAGTCTTCCCTGTAGGATTCAACTGGTGTCAGCAATAGACTAGGTTACTGTCCTCCAGTCTTCCCTGTGGAATTCAACTGGTGTCAGCAATAGACTAGGTTACTGTCCTCCAGTCTTCCCTGTGGAATTCAACTGGTGTCAGCAATAGACTAGGTTACTGTCCTCCAGTCTTCCCTGTGGAATTCAACTGGTGTCAGCAATAGACTAGGTTACTGTCCTCCAGTCTTCCCTGTGGAATTCAACTGGTGTCAGCAATAGACTAGGTTACTGTCCTCCAGTGTTCCCTGTAGGATTCAACTGGTGTCAGCAATAGACTAGGTTACGGCCCTGTGGGATTCTCTGACTGCTTCCGTAATGGCACCCTATTCCCTACATTCCCTGTCCCCCCAGCTAATGCTAATGACCTAATAATACCTGCATGTTGCCTAGGGCCTGAGTTTTTCCAGTCACATTCCTGCCCCTGATGGTTGCTGATCAGAGGAGCATATATTTCCCTCAGAGTTGCCCTCAAGCCGAGTGGCATTCCAACAGCCCTTCACATTCCAACACCTGAGAAGTTTTCTGTACGCCAACCTGGCTCTATTCTCACCCCTTAATGGTGATTTCAGACAGCTTGTCCCTTGTAATATTGGTTAAACAGCAGATGGTGTCTGCCGTTGGTGTTTCCCTTGGCCATGCTGTATGTTCATCACAGATTTGACTGGCTCTCAGTTCACGCACGACTCCAGAGGAAGCCAGCGCTAGCCCCGACATGAGCCAGACTGGAACCGTCACTTACCCAGTCACTGTCCCAAATGGCACACTATTCCCTATGCAGCTCAGTACTTTTGACCAGGGTCCCATATGGTTCTGGTCAAAAGTAGTGCACTACATGGGGAATAGGGTGCCACTTTGGACACAACCCCAGAGTGCATATCTACTCACATTACTTTGCAGGGTTCTGCCGTCCAGCCGTAATGTGTTGATTTAGGCCCAAGTAGCGCGGTCCAAGGAAGACAATTGTATCACCTGTCTCCGAATGCAATCGTTCCACATTGACTACATGTTTGTTCAGGGGGGGATATTTAGTCCCGCTGCGATAGCGGTGCCCTCTTGTAATGGACTTGATAGCTCTGTTTGTTTTCCCTCTGCTTTGTTTGGAGTGGCGTCCATATTGACTTTATGGAGGCTAGGAGATAAAGAGTTAGCAGGGAAGGGAAGATGAGACAGTGGCATGACTAATTCTACATTTACAACACTGAGCTGTCGTCTTAATGTGTCCAGATAGGATACAACACTGAGCTGTCGTCTTAATGTGTCCAGATAGGATGCAACACTGAGCTGTCGTCTTAATGTGTCCAGATAGGATGCAACACTGAGCTGTCGTCTGAACGTGTCCAGATAGGATACAACACTGAGCTGTAGTCTTAACGTGTCCAGATAGGATACAACACTGAGCTGTCGTCTTAACGTGTCCAGATAGGATACAACACTGAGCTGTCGTCTTAACGTGTCCAGATAGGATACAACACTGAGCTGTCGTCTTAACGTGTCCAGATAGGATACAACACTGAGCTGTCGTCTTAACGTGTCCAGATAGGATACAACACTGAGCTGTCGTCTTAACGTGTCCAGATAGGATACAACACTGAGCTGTCGTCTTAACGTGTCCAGATAGGATACAACACTGAGCTGTCGTCTTAACGTGTCCAGATAGGATACAACACTGAGCTGTCGTCTTAACGTGTCCAGATAGGATACAACACTGAGCTGTCGTCTTAACGTGTCCAGATAGGATACAACACTGAGCTGTCGTCTTAATGTGCCCAGATAGGATACAACACTGAGCTGTCGTCTTATTGTGTCCAGATAGGATACAACACTGAGCTGTCGTCTTATTGTGTCCAGATAGGATACAACACTGAGCTGTCGTCTTAACGTGTCCAGATAGGATACAACACTGAGCTGTCGTCTTAATGTGTCCAGATAGGATACAACACTGAGCTGTCGTCTTAATGTGTCCAGATAGGATACAACACTGAGCTGTCGTCTTAATGTGTCCAGATAGGATACAACACTGAGCTGTCGTCTTAATGTGTCCAGATACGATACAACACTGAGCTGTCGTCTTAATGTGTCCAGATACGATACAATACTGAGCTGTCGTCTTAACGTGTCCAGATAGGATACAACACTGAGCTGTCGTCTTAATGTGTCCAGATAGGATACAACACTGAGCTGTCGTCTTAATGTGTCCAGATACGATACAATACTGAGCTGTCGTCTTAATGTGTCCAGATAGGATCTCCTCCTGATTAAGTGCCTGAAGAGACGGTTGTATATTGGGGAACCTTTTGTCTTCTGTTCCCGAGCCGTCTATTCCGATGCCTCTGCTTTTCCACCAGTTGTTGTGATTACAACAGATTACTACAATCAGACCTGGGTTCAACTAGTATTTGATGTATTTGAAATGCTTTAAGTGTTTGATCTAGCTTGCCTGGGGTGCCAGATGGGCTGGGTTTGCACCATTCCATTGGTTACATGTGAACTCAGTCAAGCACAGATTTTTGAAGCGTTTGAACACAGAAAGTCTGAATACAATAGGTTGTTAAAACCTGGCATAAAACACATGGTATGCTTTTCAGCGCTTAGCTTATCTGTCCATCACTGAGCTTGGGTTTCTCCACCTTCTTCACAAAGCTCTGCTTGATGTGGTTGTGTGTGACACAAGGCTTAAAACTCACAGCAATAACTTACCATTTATATTTTTCTTCCTTTTATTTGTTAATGGGCCATTCAGGGTGATTAGATGAAAGTGTGCTGATGTGAGGCTTGTGAGCAGTGTGTTATGGAGGCTTAATGACTGTGAAAAATCATTCTAATGAGTCTTAACTGCTGATGGAGACATGGAAGACAAAAGTCAGGTCATTAGAGGTGGTAATGATGGGGAAGCCATGGGAGAGAGGGAGGTAAACATCCTGACTGGCTGACTGGCTGGCTGGCAGCAGTGCTGATGTCTACTGCCTCACAGCTGGGCACTCAGAACAATCCGACTTGGCCTACCTGCTGGGGTACGTCTCAGTACTCTGAAGTGGCTCCTTCTAATCTTCCTCCTTTCATTTGGCCACGTCTCAGAGCAGAGGAGATCTTCATTTGGCCACCTCTCAGAGCAGAGGAGATCTTCATTTGGCCACCTCTCTCTGTTGAGATCTTCATTTGGCCACCTCTCAGAGCAGAGGAGATCTTCATTTAGCTACCTCTCAGAGCAGAGGAGATCTTCATTTAGCCACCTCTCAGAGCAGAGGAGATCTTCATTTAGCTACCTCTCAGAGCAGAGGAGATCTTCATTTAGCTACCTCTCAGAGCAGAGGAGATCTTCATTTAGCTACCTCTCAGAGCAGGAGAGGAGATCTTCATTTAGCTACCTCTCAGAGCAAAGGAGAGGAGATCTTCATTTAGCCATCTCTCAGAGCAGGAGAGGAGATCTTCATTTAGCCATCTCTCAGAGCAGGAGAGGAGATCTTTATTTAGCTACCTCTCAGAGCAGAGGAGAGGAGATCTTAATTTAGCTACCTCTTAGAGCAGAGGAGAGATCTTCATTTAGCTACCTCTCAGAGCAAAGGAGAGGAGATCTTCATTTAGCTACCTCTCAGCAGGAGAGGATCTTCATTTAGCTACCTCTCAGAGCAAAGGAGAGGAGATCTTCATTTAGCCACCTCTCAGAGCAGAGGAGAGGAGATCTTAATTTAGCTACCTCTCAGAGCAAAGGAGAGGAGATCTTCATTTGGCCACCTCTCAGAGCAAAGGAGAGGAGATCTTCATTTGGCCCCCTCTCAGAGCAAAGGAGAGGAGATCTTCATTTGGCCACCTCTCCGAGCAAAGAGGAGGAGATCTTCATTTGGCCACATATCTTCATTTGGCCATCTCTCAGAGCAAAGGAGAGGAGATCTTCATTTGGCCACCTCTCAGAGCAAAGGAGAGGAGATCTTCATTTAGCTACCTCTCAGAGCAAAAGAGAGGAGATCTTCATTTGGCCACCTCTCAGAGCAGAGGAGAGGGGATCTTCATTTGGCCACCTCTCAGAGCAAAGGAGAGGAGATCTTCATTTGGCTACCTCTCAGAGCAAAGGAGAGGAGATCTTCATTTGGCCACCTCTCAGAGCAAAAGGGAAGGAGAGGAAATCTAAAAACATCTGAAAGTAGATGAATGCTCTCCATGTCACTGACTTCTCCAAAGTATGGAAGGAGATGATGGGAAGGAGAGAGAGGAAGCCACTTTATAATATAAAGATGCACCCGCTGGTTTGGTGTCCAAACAGGGCTATTTGCCAGTCACTTCTCAGAACCAGTGAAACATGGACACGTGTAGGGGTTGACTACTGCAGCACAGTCTTTTTCCTACATCTTATTGTATATGCTCATTAAATAAATGTGTGGAAGGCTGCCATGCAATAGCCCTCTTGGTTCTGATGTAATAGCCTACCTGACCCCTCACACTCTAAAGCTTGGGGTTTGCTCAAGATTTCCATTGATAATAGACTGCTTGATTTTATGGTTGGCCACGTGCCA
This sequence comes from Salmo trutta, assembly GCF_901001165.1. Taxonomy (NCBI): domain Eukaryota; kingdom Metazoa; phylum Chordata; class Actinopteri; order Salmoniformes; family Salmonidae; genus Salmo; species Salmo trutta. The sequence continues at coordinate 8,628,163 of NC_042985.1, forward strand.
ACTCCTCCTAGGTGCAGGAAGGCAGGGGCAGAGCCCATGGAAAAGCAAAGAAACTTATTCAGTGAGTTCTTGTGACCAGCCGTACTTACACTAGTTAGGTATCGCTTTCAAAAAACTATCAGGCCTGGCCTCTGTACCGGTCCTGTCCGATTCTGTGTATTGCCTTTCCCCCAGGGGAGTGGGTTTGTGGCTGCATTCCAGAGCCGTCCTTCTCAAAATTGGAGGCCTTTTTCTGAGCGGTGTCTGTCTTTCGCAAATAGACCTCTGAGGGCTCCCTTCATTGGATTGGTCAACAACACAGACCCTTCCTTCTTGGCCACGCTTGAGTCGCTGCCAATAGGGGCCTCAGCAGCTGTCCCGAAGTTTACTCACACGGCCCCCTGTGATTGGGGGAACATTAGGTTTGTAAAGCCTCAACAGGTTTGCAGTAAACACTCATCGAACCGCCGAGGCTTACCCGCTCCCTGGTCAATATTTGAGGGCTCTGTAAGCTCAGAGCTCACCTCCAGAAGGCATTCCATCAGCCTGTTCTAATTTGCACTTTGCATTAGCAGCAGGACGTCTGATAAAAAGAACATCTCTATTGGGCTGCAGGAGTTTACATTCATATAGACGTCCATCTTAATAAACCCTCAGTGGAGCAGTATACAAGTACAGGCTCAAGCTATGTTGTGCAACTTGTTTTCTGCTATTTTCACGTTTTAGAGGACAGAATGTTTTCTGTCCTAGAGGGCGCTCTGTAAGCGTTGTGCTTTTGTACACTCCCACAAAGGGCCTAGTCTATATAATGCATGAGTGTTCTATTGTGCCATATGTAGTTTATTGATGTAACCTCAGCCGTTGTCTCCCTCTCTTCTCTCCCCAGATGCAGCAGCTGTTCTACGAGAACTACGAGCCCAACAAGAAGGGATACATCCGCGACCTCCACAATAGCAAGATCCACCGGGCTATCACCCTGCACCCCAACAAGAACCCGCCCTACCAGTACCGCCTGCACAGCTACATGCTCAGCCGCAAGATTGCCCAGCTCCGCCACCGCACCATCCAGCTCCACCGTGAGATCGTCCAGATGGGCCGCTACGGGGCGGCCGAGCCCAGCCGAGAGGACCTGCAGCTGGGCATGCCTCCATCCTTCATGAGGTTCCACCCTCGGCTCCGCGAGGAGGTCCTGGAGTGGGAGTTCCTGACGGGCAAGTACCTGTTCTCCTCGTCTGACGGTCAACCCCCCCGCCGGGGAATGGACTCCTCCCAGCGTCTGGCCCTGGATGACATCATCATGCAGGTGATGGAGATGATTAACGCCAACGCCAAGACGCGGGGACGGGTGATCGACTTCAAGGAAATCCAGTACGGCTACCGGCGGGTCAACCCCATGTACGGGGCGGAGTACGTGCTGGACCTGTTGCTCCTCTACAAGAAGCACAAAGGGAAGACCATGACGGTGCCGGTGAGGAGACATGCCTACCTCCAGCAGACCTTCAGCCAGATCCAGTTCAGAGAGGAAGAGGAGATGGACGCCAAGGCGCTCGCCAGCAGCATCAACCAGGACTCTGACTCCCTGTCCTTCCTCTCCAACTCCCTCAAGATGTTCGTGCCCTTCAAGCTGTCCAGCTCTAGCCAGGACCAAAAGGAGCTGAAGGAGCCTAAGGTCAACATATTAGTGCCGCTATCCGGACGCTACGACATCTTTGTCCGCTTCATGGCCAATTTAGAACGGGTGTGCCTGATCCCCAACCAGAACGTCAAGCTGCTCATCCTCCTCTTCAGCACCGACAACAACACAGAGCGGGTCAAGCAGGTGGAGCTGATGAGGGAGTACCACATCAAGTACCCCCGTGCCGAGATGGAGATCCAGCCCGTGTCGGGCTCCTTCTCCCGGGCCTTGGCTCTGGAGGTGGGCTCGGCCCACTTCTCCAACGATTCGCTGCTCTTCTACTGCGACGTGGACCTGCTCTTCACAACCGACTTCCTCAAGAGGTGCCGGGGTAACACGGTCCTGGGGGAGCAGACCTACTTCCCCATCATCTTCAGTCAGTACGACCCCAAGGTGGTTTACGCCGGCAAGGTGCCCAGTGAGAACCACTATGTGTTCACCGCCAAGACTGGTCTGTGGCGTCACTACGGCTTCGGCATTGTCTGTGTTTACAAGGGCGACCTGGTTGGGGCCGGGGGCTTCGACACCTCCATCCAAGGGTGGGGCTTGGAGGACGTGGACCTCTTTAACAAATTTGTCCAATCAGGGATCCGGTTGTTCCGGAGCACGGACCCGGGGATCGTACACGTTCACCATCCAGTAGTGTGCGACCCCAACCTGGAGCCCAACCAGTACAAGATGTGCCTGGGCTCCAAAGCCTCGTCGCACGGCTCGACACAGCAGCTGGCTGAACTGTGGCTCGAGAAGAACGACCACGGCTTCCGGAAGGTCGGGAGCTCAAATAACGAATCCCTCAGGACAGCGTGAGAAAGCACTCCGGCCAGGACTGACATAAACCAGTATGTGGAGTCCCCCAGGCCTGGGTGTCTTTCCCTCTTCCCATTTGTCTTAGCAGCATTTTTAACTACCTAATTTATTTTTTACAGAAACAAAAAAGACTTACATGGATATATTTTGGAAATATGCTTTTTTTAAGAAAACGTGAACGTTGAACTGACTGAGACAAACGTGACTGTAGAAGATGTTTTAATGAATGCTGAAAAAGAAAGAATATTGATGATGAATATTCCTTTGGATGAGCCTACCATAACTCTGGTAGCAAGAACAAAGTGCTCTGATATCTTATTCTACCAGTCTAGTAATAAAGACCATTCTGTGTTATTTGTACAGTAACCTTGTCCCCAGGTTGTTGCACATATAAGCCTGGGATATCAACAATTCAAAGTTTGCCTTAGTGGGAGTGATCATAGAATTCTATGGCAGTGACCTACTGAGTAAAGTACCTGTCGTCATTTAATTTTAGCAAATCACACGACTGTGAGGCGTGTTATGGGAGATGATTGGTTGGTAGATTAAGCCAATGCGCCAGGAGTTTCTCACAGTCATTCTGTATTGACTAACGAAGGCCAAGTTTGATGCGTTGGTCCACCAGATTCTTCCCATTTGGGCAAAAGTGTCTGGGAACTACATGATCTATAAAGAGAGTATGGGGGGATATGGTGATATTCGGGGTTATATTATGTGTACCTCAGTGATGTGCATGTACAAGCTCTTTAAAAGGTGTAGCGTTTGTCTTGTGCGTGGAGAAGACGGACGTCGTCTTCAGACCAGCAGTGCTCTAAATGGAACTGGACTCTTGATTGTGAATGTTTACAGGAGGTTGATATGAACAAACATTTCATCATTGAAAAAGGTTGACTTAGATGAAAAGCAATTTGAATTAAGACTAAAGGGCCATTTTGATTCCTTTTGATTTGTTTATAATACAGAATAACACTGTTGTTTTTTTCCATTGATTTTAGATGTTCTTTTTATTTACTTCTGTGAACACAACTGCTGGATTTAATATCTGCAATTCTTCTTCCGTTGTCTAATTTATTGAATTTGCAGTCTCCATTCTCTGTTACCTGACTGTTGGAATATGTATATTAGAAAAATGGTATACCCATCTGTTGTTGGATAGTGTTGTTTTTCCATTTTCTTTTTGTTTCTCTCTCAAACTCATCTGATTACCAAAGAGTTTTTGCACAGTGTGTTTTAGGTGTTGTGTGTCATGTTGTTTTCTAGGAGGTGCAGGCACAAACATGACATGTGCCGTAGATGAAGAGGTATAGTGAGTGAGGGAGCACCGTCCTGGGTCCAGCTCTTTACTAGCTCTCATGAGGAATCTAAGGCCTATATCAAACTAGTCATCCAGATTTAGGAACAAAGGAAGGGGAAGGTATGGGAATGCTGTGCTCCTTCATAGAACTGGAAGGAATTCTAAATCATTTTAGAACTCTTGGAGTGAATTTCAGAACCTTCTCAGCACTCATTGGTACAATGAATTAGAATAGAACTCTTAGAATGAAATCTGATTTTATACTGAACAAAAATATAAATGCAACATGCAACAATTTCAAAGATTTTACTGAGTTACAATTCATATGAGGAAATCAGTAAATTTAAATTAATGAATGAATCTACGGATTTCACATGACTGGGAATACAGATCTGTTGGTCATAGATACCTTAAATGAAATGGGCCTCACAATGGTCCTCAGGATCTCGCCACAATATTTCTGTGCATTCAAATTGCCATCGATAAAATGCAATTGTGTTTGTTGTCCGTAGCTTATGCCTGTCCATACCATAATCCCACCGCCACCATGGGGCACTCTGTTCATAATGTTCACATCAGCAAACCGCTCGCCTACATGACGCCATACAAGTGGTCTGCGGTTGTAAGGCCGGTTTGACATACTGCCAAATTCTCTAAAATGATGTTGGAGGCGGCTTATGGTAGAGCAATTAATATTAAATTATCTGGCAACAGCTCTGGTGGACATTCCTACAGTCAGCATGCCAATTGCATGTTCCTCAACTTGGGATATCTGTGGCATTGTGTTGTGTGACAAAACTGCACATTTTAGAGTGGCCTTTTATTGTCCCCAGCACAAGGTGCACATGTGTAATGATCATGCTGTTTAATCAGCTTCTTGATATGCCACACCTGTCAGGTGGATGGATTATCTGGCAAAGGAGAAATGCTCACTAACAGGGATATAAGCTTTTTGTGCGTATGGAAAATTTCTGGGATATTTTATTTCAGTTCATGAAACAACACTTTACATGTTGCGTTTCTATTTTTGTTCAGTGTAGAACTCTGAGAATGAATTATAATTCTATGAATTATCTGGTCCCTGTCTATTTAGGAGAATGTCTTCTGTGCAGTAGCACTCCCCTGGTTTTGGGTTCAAGTTTAAAGGTCTCCTCTACTCCACACAGTCTTTAAGCCCAAGAGAAGACCGGGTCAGCTACACTTAGAGCACAGTTGGCACTCCTGCTCCACCATAAGTCTTGGTTTTCTGGGGCTTTTTCATATTTCTGTTGTTCATTCAGCCCTGTCCAACTGGGAAAGGTTTTATATTTAAGAAATAAAATGAAAAATGTTTATCAAAAATGCTTTTGTTGTGGTGGTGTACTTGTTTTAGATAAGCATTCATTGACAATGTGGCCATTTTAAATGATGACAGTTGCATTTTACAGGCAAGGCACGTCAAGACATAACAATGGTACTACTAACTTTGGTGATAACTGTCAGACTGTCAGAGCTTGAATGTGACAAATTACAGTAGGATCCATAAATGTACCCTGGTCTCAGATCTGTATATTCTATCATGTCAACTCCTTGACAATGAGTTGACATGATGGCATAAACTGATCTGGGACCAGGCTACCATAAATGGGCCTGGACAAGAGATTTGCTCAGCATAAGTGTTTGCTTATTATTTGCAAAATCATATGTACAACATATGAATACTCATATGATAACCCTGGTGTATTAAATTCCCAACCTGGCTTCATAACATCATGGCCACCTAATCATCTCTTGACTCCTAATAACACTCCTCTTCATTATGAAAGCTGATGACTGGCATGCTTTCTGGGGCCAAATGGCTCCCGTGCATCGCCCAGGTGGGGGCAGCACGTTAATAGTGGATGGGGAGACTTTTGCTCCTGCTTTGAGCGCATCTAGAAAAGCAACATAATCAATTGATTTATTATTATTATTATTTAGGAGTAAATGTATTATCAAAGTGTACTGTATGTTCTCGTGGACAGAAGTGCCCTGGAGTGAGGCTGCCTGGAGGAGACTAGAGTTTGTTTTCTGAATCTCCTCTGAGAGACAACTGAAACCAGGACAATATTAAGCCTATGTTCCAAATGGCACCCTATTCCCTACATAGAGCGCTTGTCAAAAGTAGTTCACTATGTACCATGGTCAGAAGTCGTGCACTACATATGGAATAGGGCACCATTTGGGACGTAACACAACTGATGAATCATGGCTGTAGCTGATCTCCTAGGCCTAGCTCTATGAAGCATGTGGTGAGCTTTAATAGAAAGCAGCCGTATGGCATCCTGTGGCTTCTAGAACTCAGAGAGGAGAGACCCAGTCTCGGCCGTTCAGATAAACGCTGTGCTCTGTCCTCTTCACAAACAATCTCCCTCTCAGAAATATAGCTTTTCTAAGGTGGCAAGTGATGTTTTTTACTCTTTCCAGATGTTTGCTAGACCACTAGCTATAGGTAGCCTAGTGGTTAAGAGTGTTTGACCAGTAACCGAAAGGTCACTGGTTCAAATCCCAGAGCTGGCAAGGTGGGGAAAAAATCTGCCGTTCTGCACTTGAGCAAGGCAGTTAACCCCCAGCAATAATTGCTCCCCAGGCACTGATTAAGGTGGAGGGGTTGGGCTAAATGTGGAAGACACATTTCATTTGAATGCATTTCATTTTTTTTTTACATTTATTTAACAAGGCAAGTCAGTTAAGAACAAATTCTTATTTACAATGGCGGCCAAAGAACAGTGGGTTAACTGCCTTGCCTCTAAGCAACCTTTCGGTGACTGGCCAAATGTTCTAACCACTACCTGCCACCCCAAGTATTTGAGTTGTGCAACTGACTAGGTTAGGTATCCTTTATTTCTTTGAAGGAGTCATGGAGTTATGTTACTTCTGGTACAGGCATCCATACCTGGGTTCACATGGTACCTTGAGCATTTGCTTCAGCCTGTCTGGAGTGCCTGATGGGTGGGGCTTTTCTCTTTTGGGACTATTCTATTGGTTCCATTTCAGGTAAGCAACGATCTCAAATACTGTTTGGGGTGGATGACAAATGCTGTGACTGTGTCTGTCTGTGAAGGTCTATGAGATTGCCTGTTTGTAGACATGTCTGGGTTTGTGTGTGTGTGTGTGACGTCTGTTCATGTGTGACTGCATAAGCCTAAGACATGGCTGAAACTCTTGTCTCCTTCCCCCATTCTCGGTCTGTGTGTCTTTATGGTCCCAGAGCAGACACAATATGGGGATATTGACTTATCCTGCTATTTGCATGAGGCCCGGTTTCACTGAGCCCGGTAGGAGCTTCCTGTGGCCCTATAGCAGCCTGTCCCAAATGCACCTATTGCCTTTGTAGTGCACTACCTTTTACCAGGGCCCATAAATAGGGGATAGGGGGCTTTTTGGGATACATGCAGAGTCTCCGGTAACATTACCCGACTAGCTAGGCTGAAATTCAATCAAACCCGTCATAACAATATCTACCTAGTGTTTTTGTTTACAAACTTCACCCTGTGTCCACACACTTGTTATTCTGAAGGTGAAAACATATCTCTAAGGGGAGTCTACTGTACCTACCTGGTAGTTGTTTAAAACAGTACTCAAGACCAATAGCTAATGACCTCTCGTATGTCACCATCATGACAGCCTTTGTAAGCTCTTTCTTTATGGAGAAAGGTGTTCTTACCTCAATGCCATTTGGTTCAATTAAGTAAAAAAAAAAAAGACTCATCAAATCAATTGCCCAGATCAAATGCCACCCTAACTGGCCAAGAGTATTGCTGGAGAATGTCTCCCTGCTCCTGTTCTCCATAACGCACCACTGCAGGGCCAGCAGCAGCAACGATCTGCATCAGCACACCCCCTCTCTACCATGTCTCTGACTGTGATCAACTGTTTCTGCCAGCACACCTCCCCCTCTCTGCCATGTCTCTGAAGGTGATCAACTGTTTCTGCCAGCACACCTCCCCCTCTCTACCATGTCTCTGACTGTGATCAACTGTTTCTGCCAGCACACCTCCCCCTCTCTACCATGTCTCTGACTGATCAACTGTTTCTGCCAGCACACCTCCCCCTCTCTGCCATGTCTCTGACTGTGATCAACTGTTTCTGCCAGCACACCTCCCCCTCTCTACCATGTCTCTGACTGTGATCAACTGTTTCTGCCAGCACACCTCCCCCTCTCTACCATGTCTCTGACTGATCAACTGTTTCTGCCAGCACACCTCCCCCTCTCTGCCATGTCTCTGACTGTGATCAACTGTTTCTGCCAGCACACCTCCCCCTCTCTACCATGTCTCTGACTGTGATCAACTGTTTCTGCCAGCACACCTCCCCCTCTCTGCCATGTCTCTGACTGATCAACTGTTTCTGCCAGCACACCTCCCCCTCTCTGCCATGTCTCTGACTGTGATCAACTGTTTCTGCCAGCACACCTCCCCCTCTCTGCCATGTCTCTGACTGTGATCAACTGTTTCTGCCAGCACACCTCCCCCTCTCTGCCATGTCTCTGACTGATCAACTGTTTCTGCCAGCACACCTCCCCCTCTCTACCATGTCTCTGACTGTGATCAACTGTTTCTGCCAGCACACCTCCCCCTCTCTACCATGTCTCTGACTGTGATCAACTGTTTCTGCCAGCACACCTCCCCCTCTCTACCATGTCTCTGACTGTGATCAACTGTTTCTGCCAGCACACCTCCCCCTCTCTGCCATGTCTCTGACTGATCAACTGTTTCTGCCAGCACACCTCCCCCTCTCTACCATGTCTCTGACTGTTATCAACTGTTTCTGCCAGCACACCTCCCCCTCTCTACCATGTCTCTGACTGTTATCAACTGTTTCTGCCAGCACACCTCCCCCTCTCTACCATGTCTCTGACTGTGATCAACTGTTTCTGCCAGCACACCTCCCCCTCTCTACCATGTCTCTGACTGTGATCAACTGTTTCTGCCAGCACACCTCCCCCTCTCTGCCATGACTCTGACTGATCAACTGTTTCTGCCAGCACACCTCCCCCTCTCTACCATGTCTCTGACTGATCAACTGTTTCTGCCAGCACACCTCCCCCTCTCTACCATGTCTCTGACTGTGATCAACTGTTTCTGCCAGCACACCTCCCCCTCTCTACCATGTCTCTGACTGTTATCAACTGTTTCTGCCAGCACACCTCCCCCTCTCTACCATGTCTCTGACTGATCAACTGTTTCTGCACAAAATAATAAAACAAAAATCAACCCGTCAACAAGGGGGATGGATTGTTGTGCAGTATTTATCCTCTGGGCAGATGAAACGTTTCGTTGGAATCGCTCCATCTCAGAAGGGTTCGAATTCAATCTCCCCCCCACCCTTTTGTTGGTTCGGTTCTTTCTGGCTTGGCCACATCTGGTTTTGATTAGGGCAGTAATGGCCGCCTCTGCCGTTCCCTCAGGGGGAGATGAACTGAAAACAATTTTGAATGGCTTCCTGCAATGATCTGGATGTGTTTGGGGGCTATTGTTGAAATGGCAAAGGTGCCTTAATCTGCATTCCAAATGACACCCTACACCCTTAGTGCACTACTACAATAGGGCTGTGGTTTAAATGTGCCCTATATAGGGAACAAGGTGCCCGTGACAGTGCAGGGGGTTTAACACTGTCTGGGTATCGGGCATAGGCAATGACTCAAAGGTAAAGGCACAGGAGACAGGAGCGCAATGCAAACAAAGAGGCTTTTATTGAGAAAAAGCTAATTAAACCCTGGCTCTTTCAGAGCTGTACAAGGTTCAGACTAAACTCATATCCCTTTCATACACATACCAACATCCCTCAAATGTACCATGCCTGATAGTTTTACACTAGCTCTGTGGTATATCTGAAAGGGGTTGGGGGTAAAAAAAATACAACATTAAAGCCACCTAAAGACCTAGTCATGATTTCTGCATTTTCACAGACCCTGTAAGCAAAACACAGGTATTGGGTCTGGGTGAATGGTTCTCTGCTTTTTTTCAGGTAAATTCATTAACACTTAAATTGTTTAACGCCTCCCTAATTTGAAATGCAAAACCCACCGACCCTCCCAATTTGGCAGTTACCTACTGATAAGCATAAAAGGGGTATACAGTGCCTTCAGAAATAATTCACACCCCTTGTACCCTACACATACAATTATCTATAAGGTCCCTCAGTCAAACACACATTCAGCCATAAAGACCAGGGAGGTTTTCCAATGCTTCGCAAAGAAGGGCACCTATTGGTAGATGGGTAAAAAAACTAAAAGCAGACATTGAATATCCCTTTGAGCATGGTGAAGTTTTTAATTACTCTTTGGATGGTGCATCAATACAACTAGTCACTACAAAAATACAGGCGTCCTTCCTAACTCAGTTGCCGGAGAGGAAGGAAACCGCTAAGGGATTTAATGGCTATGATAGGATTACACTGAGGATGGATCAACAACATTGTAATTACTCCACAATACTAATCTAAATGACAGAGTGAAAAGAAGGAAGCCTGTACAGAATAAAAATATTCCAAAAACATGCATCCTGTTTGCAACAAGGCACTAAAGTAATACTGCAAAGATTGTGGCAAAGCAATTCACTTTTTGTCCTGGATACAAAGTGTTATGTTTGGTGCAACACATTACGAAGTACCACTCTCCATATTTTCAAACATAGTGGTGGCTGCATCATGTTATGGGTATGCTTGTAATCGTTAAGGATTGGGGAATTTTTCATGATAAAAAAATAAACCGAATGGAGTTAAGCACAGGCAAAATCCTGGAGGAAAACCTGGTTCCGACTGCTTTCCACCAGACACTGGAAGATTATTTCGTCTTTCAGCAGTACAATAACTTAAAAGATAAAGGCCAAGTCTACACTGGAGTTGCATACCAAGAAGACAGTGAATGTTCCTGAGTGACCTAGTCACAGTTTTGACTTAAATCAGCTTGAAAATCTATGGTAAGACTTGAAAATGGCTGTCTAGCAATGATCAATAACCAACTTGACTGAGCTTAAAGATTTTGAAAAATAATAATGTGCAAATATTGTACTATCCAAGTGTGCAAAGCTCTAGATTCACAGCTGTATTCGCTGCTAAAGGTGATTCTAACATGTATTGACCCAGGGGTGCGAATACTTATGTAAAGGAGATATTTCTGTATTTAATATTCAATACACTTGCAAAAATGCCTAAAAACACTTTCTCTTTGTCATTATGGGGTATTGTGTATAAACGGTTGAGACAAAATAAATATTGAATCAATTTTGAATTCAGTCTAACAACAAAATGTGGAATAAGTTGAGGGGTATGAATATTTTCTGAAGGCTCTGTACCTGCAAGAAATTGGTAAAATAAGGGTCTGTTTGAAAGGGGGTCATAAAAACATTGCCTTATATTGTTTACAGGTAATATAGCATATCTTCTGTCTGAAATGGGTATTAAAAATCAAAAGCATAAAGCCAACAGAGCTAGCCTAAAGCATGAAGCCAACAGAGCTAGCCTAAAGCATGAAGCCAACAGAGCTAGCCTAAAGCATGAAGCCAACAGAGCTAGCCTAAAGCTTAAACCAGCAAACATAAAAGTCCCAGCCATAGACGGGATGGTTGTTTAGCTACAAAACTGACGTGTGCGCAACTATAGGGAAAAACAGACAGGGTTGGCTTAGACTGTTAACATGTCAACTACAGGGCAAAACAGACAGGGTTGGCTTAGACTGTTAACATGTCAACTATAGGGCTAAACAGACAGAGTTGGCTTAGACTGTTAACATGTCAACTATAGGGCTAAACAGACAGGGTTGGCTTAGACTGTTAACATGTCAACTATAGGGCAAAACAGACAGGGTTGGCTTAGACTGTTATCATGTCAACTATAGGGCAAAAAAAGACAGGGTTGGCTTAGACTGTTAACATGTTAACTATAGGGCAAAACAGACAGGGTTGGCTTAGACTGTTAACATGTCAACTATAGGGCTAAACAGACAGGGTTGGCTTAGACTGTTGACAACATGTCAACTATAGGGCAAAACAGACAGGGTTGGCTTAGACTGTTGACATGTCAACTATAGGGCTAAACAGACAGGGTTGGCTTAGACTGTTAACATGTCAACTATAGGGCTAAACAGACAGGGTTGGCTTAGACTGTTGACAACATGTCAACTATAGGGCTAAACAGACGGGGTTGGCTTAGACTGTTAACATGTCAACTATAGGGCTAAACAGACAGGGTTGGCTTAGACTGTTAACATGTCAACTATAGGGCTAAACAGACAGGGCTGGCTTAGACTGTTAACATGTCAACTATAGGGCAAAACAGACTGGGTTGGCTTAGACTGTTAACATGTCAACTATAGGGCTAAACAGACAGGGTTGGCTTAGACTGTTAACATGTCAACTATAGGGCTAAACAGACAGGGTTGGCTTAGACTGTTGACAACATGTCAACTATAGGGCAAAACAGACTGGGTTGGCTTAGACTGTTATCATGTCAACTATAGGGCAAAACAGACAGGGTTGGCTTAGACTGTTAACATGTCAACTATAGGGCAAAACAGACAGGGATGGCTTAGACTGTTAACATGTCAACTATAGGGCTAAACAGACGGGGTTGGCTTAGACTGTTAACATGTCAACTATAGGGCAAAACAGACAGGGAGGGCTTAGACTGTTATCATGTCAACTATAGGGCAAAACAGACAGGGTTGGCTTAGACTGTTAACATGTCAACTATAGGGCAAAACAGACAGGGATGGCTTAGACTGTTAACATGTCAACTATAGGGCTAAACAGACAGGGTTGGCTTAGACTGTTAACATGTCAACTATAGGGCTAAACAGACAGGGTTGGCTTAGACTGTTGACAACATGTCAACTATAGGGCAAAACAGACTGGGTTGGCTTAGACTGTTATCATGTCAACTATAGGGCAAAACAGACAGGGTTGGCTTAGACTGTTAACATGTCAACTATAGGGCAAAACAGACAGGGATGGCTTAGACTGTTAACATGTCAACTATAGGGCAAAACAGACAGGGTTGGCTTAGACTGTTAACATGTCAACTATAGGGCAAAACAGACAGGGATGGCTTAGACTGTTAACATGTCAACTATAGGGCTAAACAGACAGGGTTGGCTTAGACTGTTAACATGTCAACTATAGGGCTAAACAGACAGGGTTGGCTTAGACTGTTAACATGTCAACTATAGGGCTAAACAGATAGGGTTGGCTTAGACTGTTAACATGTCAACTATAGGGCTAAACAGACAGGGTTGGCTTAGACTGTTAACATGTCAACTATAGGGCTAAACAGACAGGGTTGGCTTAGACTGTTAACATGTCAACTATAGGGCTAAACAGATAGGGTTGGCTTAGACTGTTAACATGTCAACTATAGGGCTAAACAGACAGGGTTGGCTTAGACTGTTGACAACATGTCAACTATAGGGCAAAACAGACTGGGTTGGCTTAGACTGTTATCATGTCAACTATAGGGCAAAACAGACAGGGTTGGCTTAGACTGTTAACATGTCAACTATAGGGCAAAACAGACAGGGATGGCTTAGACTGTTAACATGTCAACTATAGGGCTAAACAGACGGGGTTGGCTTAGACTGTTAACATGTCAACTATAGGGCAAAACAGACAGGGAGGGCTTAGACTGTTATCATGTCAACTATAGGGCAAAACAGACAGGGTTGGCTTAGACTGTTAACATGTCAACTATAGGGCAAAACAGACAGGGATGGCTTAGACTGTTAACATGTCAACTATAGGGCTAAACAGACAGGGTTGGCTTAGACTGTTAACATGTCAACTATAGGGCTAAACAGACAGGGTTGGCTTAGACTGTTGACAACATGTCAACTATAGGGCAAAACAGACTGGGTTGGCTTAGACTGTTATCATGTCAACTATAGGGCAAAACAGACAGGGTTGGCTTAGACTGTTAACATGTCAACTATAGGGCAAAACAGACAGGGATGGCTTAGACTGTTAACATGTCAACTATAGGGCAAAACAGACAGGGTTGGCTTAGACTGTTAACATGTCAACTATAGGGCAAAACAGACAGGGATGGCTTAGACTGTTAACATGTCAACTATAGGGCTAAACAGACAGGGTTGGCTTAGACTGTTAACATGTCAACTATAGGGCTAAACAGACAGGGTTGGCTTAGACTGTTAACATGTCAACTATAGGGCTAAACAGATAGGGTTGGCTTAGACTGTTAACATGTCAACTATAGGGCTAAACAGACAGGGTTGGCTTAGACTGTTAACATGTCAACTATAGGGCTAAACAGACAGGGTTGGCTTAGACTGTTAACATGTCAACTATAGGGCTAAACAGATAGGGTTGGCTTAGACTGTTAACATGTCAACTATAGGGCTAAACAGACAGGGTTGGCTTAGACTGTTGACAACATGTCAACTATAGTGCTAAACAGACTGGGTTGGCTTAGACTGTTAACATGTCAACTATAGGGCTAAACAGACAGGGTTGGCTTAGACTGTTAACATGTCAACTATAGGGCTAAACAGACAGGGTTGGCTTAGACTGTCAACATGTCAACTATAGGGCAAAACAGACAGGGTTGGCTTAGACTGTTAACATGTCAACTATAGGGCAAAACAGACAGGGTTGGCTTAGACTGTTAACATGTCAACTATAGGGCTAAACAGACAGGGTTGGCTTAGACTGTTAACATGTCAACTATAGGGCTAAACAGACAGGGTTGGCTTAGACTGTTAACATGTCAACTATAGGGCTAAACAGACAGGGTTGGCTTAGACTGTCAACATGTCAACTATAGGGCAAAACAGACAGGGTTGGCTTAGACTGTTAACATGTCAACTATAGGGCAAAACAGACAGGGTTGGCTTAGACTGTTAACATGTCAACTATAGGGCTAAACAGACAGGGTTGGCTTAGACTGTTAACATGTCAACTATAGGGCTAAACAGACAGGGTTGGCTTAGACTGTTGACAACATGTCAACTATAGGGCTAAACAGACGGGGTTGGCTTAGACTGTTAACATGTCAACTATAGGGCTAAACAGACGGGGTTGGCTTAGACTGTTAACATGGCAACTATAGGGCAAAACATACCTGGTTATGAAACCTCTCAGCAAATTACTAATTCTTCCTTGAAGGAAACTTGTATCTCTTCTATTCAAATGCGATCAGAAAACAATGACTTTTCAATGCTTGAACAAAACAAAGCTCCTTCAAAACAGATTGCTTTAATCATGTTGATATTGAATGCTTGCCTCGTTTCTCAAACAAACCAGTATGTGCAGCACTATAACCATGTAACTGTGGTGTTGTGTAAAGCAGAGGGACTACAATGACACACACAGCCAGGGGGTTGTGTTGGAGACATCACACTTTTAGTGCAGATTGCCAGGAGCAGCCTATTACACACATAAACCCTTTCAGGACGGGGACGGACGGACAGACAGACGGACGGACGGACGGACGGACGGACGGACGGACGGATGGACGGACGGACGGACACAGAATGGCTGATCAGTCTCAGAAACATCAGAGATTCTGTGGAAAAAAAA
This sequence comes from Salmo trutta, assembly GCF_901001165.1. Taxonomy (NCBI): domain Eukaryota; kingdom Metazoa; phylum Chordata; class Actinopteri; order Salmoniformes; family Salmonidae; genus Salmo; species Salmo trutta. Next base: position 8,643,467 of record NC_042985.1, read on the forward strand.
CACACACTTGCACACACATATACACACAAATGTACACAGACAAACACACACACACACAAACTCTTTCATATCACACACATCCACTCCAGCAGTCCTGTCAGAGGGACTGGCACAGCGGTGTGAAAGTGGGGGATCAGAACAGGAGAATAGAGGAGGTTCTAACATAACACCCTAATGTTCCTCTACTGGCTGGGACAATGCCTCTGTTGTTCCTCAGAGCTGCATGCTGTTTAATGTCTCTCTCTCTCTCTGGGAGATTTGGCTTAGTCAGGAGCAAAGCCTCCCCAGGACGTTGCTGATTGCCTGCCTGCTTCACAAAAACCACAAGTGTTTGTGTGTGCGTGCGTGTGTGCATGAGAGAGAGAGCTTTTAGTTGCACTGGCATTGAATCCCGGCCCCAGTCTTCCCACGTCCCCAATGTCACTCACCCTACTGTCCCCAATGTCACTCACCCTAGTGTCCCCAATGTCACTCACCCTACTGTCCCCAATGTAACTCATCCTAGTGTCCCCAATGTAACCCACCCTACTATCCCCAATGTAACTCATCCTAGTGTCCCCAATGTAACCCACCCTACTGTCCCCAATGTCACTCACCCTACTGTCCCCAATGTAACTCATCCTAGTGTCCCCAATGTAACTCATCCTAGTGTCCCCAATGTAACCCACCCTACTGTCCCCAATGTAACTCATCCTAGTGTCCCCAATGTAACCCACCCTACTGTCCCCAATGTAACTCAACCTAGTGTCCCCAATGTAACTCATCCTAGTGTCCCCAATGTAACCCACCCTACTGTAACTCATGCTAGTGTCCCCAATGTAACCCACTCTACTGTCCCCAATGTAACTCAACCTAGTGTCCCCAATGTAACTCAACCTAGTGTCCCCAATGTAACTCAACCTAGTGTCCCCAATTTAACTCAACCTAGTGTCCCCAATGTAACCCACCCTACTGTCCCCAATGTAACTAATCCTACTGTCCCCAATGTAACTCATCCTAGTGTCCCCAATGTAACCCACCCTACTGTCCCCAATGTAACTAATCCTAGTGTCCCCAATGTAACCCACCCTACTTTCCCCAATGTCACTCACCCTACTGTCCCCAATGTAACTCATCCTAGTGTCCCCAATGTAACCCACCCTACTGTCCCCAATGTAACTCATCCTAGTGTCCCCAATGTAACCCACCCTACTGTCCAATGTAACTCATCCTAGTGTCCCCAATGTAACCCACCCTACTGTCCCCAATGTAACTAATCTTAGTGTCCCCAATGTAACCCACCCTACTGTCCCCAATGTAACTCATCCTAGTGTCCCCAATGTAACCCACCCTACTGTCCCCAATGTAACTCATCCTAGTGTCCCCAATGTAACCCACCCTACTGTCCAATGTAACTCATACTAGTGTCCCCAATGTAACCCACCCTACTGTCCCCAATGTAACTCATCCTAGTGTCCCCAATGTAAGCCACCCTACTGTCCCCAATGTAACTCAACCTAGTGTCCCCAATGTAACTCATCCTAGTGTCCCCAATGTAACTCAACCTAGTGTCCCCAATGTAACTCATCCTAGTGTCCCCAATGTAACCCACCCTACTGTAACTCATGCTAGTGTCCCCAATGTAACCCACTCTACTGTCCCCAATGTAACTCAACCTAGTGTCCCCAATGTAACTCAACCTAGTGTCCCCAATGTAACTCAACCTACTGTCCCCAATGTAACTCAACCTAGTGTCCCCAATGTAACTCAACTTAGTGTCCCCAATGTAACTCAACCTACTGTCCCCAATGTAACTCAACCTAGTGTCCCCAATGTAACTCAACCTAACATGCGGAGGGCCAACGTTTTCCACCGTAGTGTAAAACGTATCCTGACCCGTTTGGTTTAGAATTCAGAAATGGCCTCAAACAAAGGCTGTAACCACAGTCTGGTGAATATCTCAGTTCAAATTCAAGATTTCTTTTTTTTTCAAGTTTCATGGTCTCCTTCTTTCTGACAGTTGAAAAAAATGCTGCCTGATTTCTTCGAGGAATACATTGCAGAATGAATACTGTTCAGGAGCCGCATGGGGGTGAGCCCAGGATTTAACCCCCTCTGCTTATCACACCCTTCTGGCCCAATGCACACCACTGCCCATTTTAGTGTGGTAGCCACTCATCACCTCCCAGGGGCCTTGTGGTAGCTACTCATCCCCTCCCAGGGGCCTTGTGGTAGCCACTCATCCCCCCCCAGGGGCCTTGTGGTAGCCACTCATCCCCTCCCAGGGGCCTTGTGGTAGCCACTCATCCCCTCCCAGGGGCCTTGTGGTAGCCACTCATCCCCCCCTAGGGGCCTTGTGGTAGCCACTCATCCCCTCCCAGGGGCCTTGTGGTAGCCACTCATCCCCTCCCAGGGGCCTTGCTACACTCTGCAGAGGAGTCCATGATCCAGAGCTGCAACTGGGTTTGAACGTGCGACCTTGTACTTATGGGGTGAGATCCTTACACCTGAGCCACAGAGCATCAAGCGTCAGATACTTCTCTTCGTAATAGACATTTCCAGTAACGTACAACAAATGAGGATCACACTCACAACCTAGTGGAGGAAGGCAGGGACTTAACCACAAACCCACTGACTTCTTCATATTTCATACACTTCTCTTTGTATGGTTGACGTTGAGAATTGTGGAAAGCACCAGAGGTAAGATCTGAGCCCACAACCTAGTGGATGGAAGGCAGGGACTTAACCCCTGAACCACAGACTTCAGTTCGCTGCGTAAGATGCGTTGATACTACCCTATCTCTACTGACCATGAGGACAGGAGATACATTCAGTGGGTTGGAGATGAGTTGGTTTATTCATGTGTCTCACCTTGAGCTCTGACTTTAGTAAGGTAGGAGGGATAGACTCACATAAACAGTCATACAGAGAGAGAGAGAGAGAGAGAGAGAAAAGCAATGAGAGAGAGAGAGAGAGGAGAAAAGCAATGAGAGAGAGAGGAGAAAAGCAACGAGAGAGAGAGAGAGTGAAGGAGAAAAGGAACGAGAAAAGCAAAGAGAGAGAGAGAGCGAAGGAGAAAAGGAACGAGAGAGAGAGGAGAAAAGCAACGAGAGAGAGAGCGACGGAGAAAAGGAAGAAGCGAGAGGGCTGACATGCCAAGCGAGCGAGAGAGAGAGCAAAGGAGAAAAGGAACGAGCGAGAGAGAGAGAGAGAGAGAGAGAGAGAGAGAGAGAGAGTGAGTGAGAGAGAGAGGAGAAAAGCAACGAGAGACAGCAGAGAAAAGCAACGAGAGAGAGCAGAGCGACAGAGAAAAGGAAGAAGCGAGAGGGCTGACATGCCAAGTCTCATAAAAGCAAGGGTTATGCTCTACATTATTGCATGTTACTGTCATCATATGCGTGAAATCTGAAAGTATACTTCAGCTGGTCTTCTTTCTCCCCCAGTCAGAGGAAATGTGGAATAAATGTTGCGCTCTCTGCTGTTATACATGGGGGCAAGTCTTGTGGAGAACTGGAATTCACAGCGAGCTAAATCGGACCCTAAAGTTGTTCTTTACCACTGTCGTGTCTTTGGCTATGCCGGATTAAGTGATATGACATGCTAACCTATAAAATGATTTCTCTGTAATTAATATTACCTGATTAAGCTAATCAGGTAAATGTAATTAACTAGAAAGTCGGGGCACCACGGAAGAACGTTTATAGAGCCGTTATCTTCCAAATAAACTCTTAAAATACTTTGTAATATTTTACATCAATAGCAGTCAATATTAACCCTTGTCTTATATTCAGTCTCATAATGAAAGTTGTAAGTTCTTGGTTATCTTCACGAACCCTGGCTAACAAGTTGAATCAGCAATACAAAATTGGGTTTAATTATTTATTTACTAAATACCTAAACTAATCACACAGAATTACAAATACACAGAATACAAATGATGTCATACAGAAAACGTCCCGGTGGACGGAACCTGGTTACACAAAGGAAAGGGGGTTGGGCTTGAATGAAAGAGCGGGAAGACTTAGGAACCACAAACAGCAGCTATGCTATCGTAAATACATTATCTTATGCATTCTAAATTACCACCCATTTGGAAAAGGAAAATGCAATAAATATTTACTCTGAGCTGCGCGTCGGTAGATTGGTCGTAGATGCTGGCCGGGTTGGCCAACAGATCTTCCTGTACTCGGAAGAATGTCTCTGGTGGTAAATTGGATACGTGGTGGTATCTTCGTCTGTTTGTTAGACTGGATCCATAGTCCGTCCTTTCCTAGCCCACATCTACAGCGGCCGCTGCTAACTCAACGGCTAGGAAGTATCACTTCTGTAGTGAATAAGCTCAAAGTTCATACCAGTTCATACCATAGCTCACGCCGAGGTTGGCTTACTTGACATGTGTGTCCTTCTAACGTAGAGGCTGCAGACCTCCCGTACTGGAACAACGTGGTTATCTTTTCGTCAAAGGCTTATATAGTGGAGAGGGGGAAAGGATGTGTTTCATCGTTTATAACCCCTCCTCTTCACAGGGGTGGACCACTGATCAAGCAGGGCACTTTCCTTATGAAAACCCAAATCTCTCATTTGGAAGCTAAAATTACATTTAATCTCCTAACAAACAATTTCAATATCAAACATTTCAATTGCATAACAATTCCATGTGACTCTGATAACTAGAGGGTGGATACTTTCCCAGGTACAGTTTATGTCGTCCTGTCATCAGTCATAATGTCTCAGATGACAACTGAACTGACATCCATACTCATTACGTTCCAAAGCATATTTCCAACTGGTTTTATTACCAAAATATGGTTCCTTTCCCCATTTGTTTGATGTTCCCAGACTCTCTATATTTAACAGGACAGCAGTCCTTCAGTAGGGTCAGTAAGAGAGGGGAAGGGAGAAAGGTATTTATGGGGGGGGGGGGTCATAAACCTTACCCACAGGCAAACGTCATGACAGTCCCCCCATGTTGGGTTCAATCTTGCAATTAACCTGCATGTTATAAACCAACATAAAAATGAATGTGGGTTGTCCTGGTTGTGGATCATCGTTGTGGTCCCCATCTGGCGGTCGACCCGGGTAGGGTGTCTGCAAATGAAGAAGTCCGCTCCAAGGCTGGGCACCAGATGTCCAGTTGGGGTTTGCTATTGCAGTCCCCCCTCTGGTGGTCGACCCGGGTAGGGTCTCTGCAAACGAAGATGTCTGTTCCATGGCTCGGCAGCGGATGTCCGGATTGGGATCGCCGTTCCGGACCCGTCGTCTGGTTGTCCAGACTGGAATATCTGGGCAGTAACTTAGGCAGATGTTAACAGATGTTAACATTTCCTCCCAAATGAGCGACGTTGTGGCACTAACTGATGGTTGTACGGGGGAGTTGTTTATGGCTCTATCACTTTCTATGTGCCAAAGAAAATGAAACAAAACGAATGAAAGCATAAACAAAACAAAATAGTTATGCCACCTTCATCATCTAATTGGACTGTATTCTATCTACGTCCATGGTCTTGGCAAAATGACCCTATCATGGCATTGTCTAATGTCATATCTAGGGCTTTCCTAATTTGCGGGGTGGCGCTTAGGGTACTATCCTAAGTTGACAACTATATGATAAGTCTACAGCTGTAAGGCACTAGTTTTGGGCAGTCTACAGTGATGACCTATGGACTTCTGGTTAGAAAACTGGTGATTGCTGTAGAGTCAAAGGCCTAGAAGTAAATGTTCAACTTTACTAAGGCTGGTAATTTGCTTGGACCCTGAAGTGATCCTAGCATAAATCCTAATTGGATGTTCCGTTGTGCATGTGCGTTTATGCTTACACAATCGCGCATGTCAAGGGAAGAAAACCAAGTATCCTGGCAGATTACAACTTGTTCAGAATGAGTCTGACGTAGTCAGGTAATTTTCAGGTCAATGCCTGGAGGTCAGTCAGAATTGGTGTCAAGGGAGTCTGTAGTAGTTTTTCTACAAGTCACTGTGTCTTCCACTATTGTAGTGGCGGTAGGTATGAAGTCTATTTCATTGCTATGTTATCCACGGAGGAGCTAACCTCACGACAGAAGTACTCTTTAAGTATTGGACCAGTCATACGTGGTGTGATCATGGTTCATGACTTCTAATAACTTTTCTCCTGAACGGAGGGTTCTATTTATTAGTGGCATGTGTTAACCATTGGAAGAGTGCAATGGAGATTCCCTTCCCCGTGTTGCACTCTGAGTGACTCCTATGTCGCTATTATCAATAGCAATTTAACCCTTGAGGTTACTAATCCTCTTACTGAGTGTTGCTGGACTGACTGTGGTATTGGTACTGGTATTCAAGGGGTCCAGTTGTCCTACCGATTTATTCTGAAATATTATCTACCGGAACACATGATTGGAGCATATTACTAGTTGTATTGTAGTTGAACCTACACATGGCAAGGAATGATTATTGTTGCCATTTGTTTTGGAGGTGGACAAGTCCATTGGACTTCCTTTACGACCAGTGTGGTACACCTCAGTACTATCTTAGATGTGTTCTAAGATAATCCCCGTCTAGGGGCCTGTCTGCTCCTCACTGTTCTCATAGGGGAGTTTACAACTAGATTTGATTTATGCTCTGGTGGCCTCGTACGGTGTTGTCCCTAGTCTCGACCCCCCCACCGGCCTCGATGAGGCTCATCATGGGTCTGGGCTACTATTCCCCCCCTTTGTGTCTCGGGACCCCCCCACCAGCGGGTGGTGTTGGTGTCCGAGGCGCAAACGAAAAGGTCGGACCCTATGTACGAGTTGCCAGTGGCCGCGTTATTATGAGAATGGCTGTAACCTTTCAACCAAATCTCCTGGTGTTTGTGCTTCAAAGCACTCAGTGGCTGTCGAGGGATGTCAGTCACCACCGCGTCCGCGTGTGGCAACCTCTTCCGTACCTGCAAACTGAGACGAGGATATCGGTCTGTGATATCGCAAAGTGTTTCACCAGTGGGAGTCATCGGGTCAGTTGCTGGACTGACGCCATTAGTGTCATTGTAAGGGTTGACAGTCCCCCACAAAGCGGAAGGTGTATCATCGGAAGCAGAGTATACTCTGCGCATCGATGTTTTTCTTGCTGAGACGGCCGCAGTGCTTGCGGAAGTGTCCGAAGGGCAAGAGAAGTTCATCTCAACTACCGTAGTGCACGACTGCAAGGAGGAGGGAAGTTGCTCATTCACAGAGACAGCTGGCTCAAAATCATGAAAAGAATGGTCAACCAGATTGGCTGATGGAATGTGTCGAGATATCGTAATATCTCCTTGGATCGGATTCTGCACCAAGAGGTTTCTAAACGTCTTTATCCCAAGGGGTGCTTTCGACAGATACCCCTCGTGAATGACTGCGTTGCAGCTAGCGTTAGGGGAAGACAGTTTGGTCATTGGGGAAGGCACTGTGGCCTGTGACCATACCTGGTTGGTTTTCCAATCCATCAATGGGAGTAATCGATCCATCAAGTCTGCTCCAAGTAGCAGGGGTACAGTTTTGAGGCTGGTAACATACACAGGGTGAACGAGCGATACGTCCTTGAAGTGTAGTTTCAGCATGACTCTCAACGTGAGAGGCGAGGTAGTCTGAGTGACCCCTCGAAGTGTAGTTTCTCATCGTTCCACTTTTAACCAACGTTTAGTTAGCTTCAAATCCCTTTTGAGATCATCAAACAATGTTTGAGAGATGAGTGATATTGTCGCACCCGAATCAATTAGCGCATGACAAGTTAAGCAGTCCTCCAGGACTGTTTCCAGGTATGGCCGTTTAGATTCGTGGTTAGTGGACATATTCCCCACAAAGTGGAGTGGTCGTTCGCAACAACGTGATGTGCCATTTCTGTTCAAGGTGGAAGCAGATTGACTTTTCCGATTTTGAGTGGGCTTGGCTTTAACGAAGCGTTTGACCTTTTTCTTCGCAACTTTTGTATCAGAGTCTACAGACAAAGCCCGGGGGCTTGTTTCTTGATCAAGCGGGCCCTTGATAGGGTCTTGAATGAGAGCGGGAGAAATTTGAACTTTAACGTCCTTGCTATGGGTGTTAATTTCTGCGGACCTGGTGTCCGGTAATTCCCCATCTAGTCCTTGTGACTTATCTTTTACACTTTTCTCAAATTGTTCTCGCTTTAGTTCTTCCCATAGTGGGACTTCTGGAGAACATTGGTCTACGTTTTGATCGTCCTTCAACCCTTTGTTAACCTTGTGCTCTGACACTTTGTGTGGGTTTAGGTGCAGGAACGTAGCGAACAGGTCGATTGTAGCGGTAGTCGTTTTGAAGGCGACGTACTTTACAGTTATTTCGACCGCGGCGGTTATTGGAATCATGGTTTCGTGGTAGAAACTGTTGTTGTGCGTCATCTCTCGACGCTCCAATACCTGATAATGCACCCTCTAACTGGAGTGAGTGCTCCTGGTCAAACTTCAAAACTGAGTGGTCAGGGCTCTTAGTGTTGCGAGCTTTTGATGCCTCAAAAGCTGTGCTTGCAAGCTCTCTGAGTTGTAAGATAGGCAAGCCAACGTGGGCTGCAGGGCCCAAGTAGGTAATGAAGGTGGGATACATGTTCGACAGAAACATTTGTTTGAATGGTTACAGCTCTTCCATTCCTGTTTCCGTGAATAGGCCAAAGTAAGCTGAACGAAGCCTATGGTAAAAAGCTTGTGGGTGTTCGTTCTGAGCTTGTTTGACGGTGTTAGCCAGTGAGCTATCGTGTTTGCGAGTCGCAGAACCACTGAATTCTAATTTCAAAGCTGTGGCAAGTTTAGCGTAGTCATTTAGCACGTGTTGCTGTTGTAGACGAATGAACCTTGTCACGTGTCTATTCGACGTTCGCTTCAACAGGTAAACCCTGTCAGAACCCGCAGCGTTCGGGTAGCCACCCAACGCGTCCTCTATGTCAGCTAGGAACGTCTCAGTATCGTTTGGCTGACCTGGAACGGGGTCAAAGGTGGGGAAATTCTTGACGAGTTTGTCAAGGTATTCCGCGCCAAGCGGGCGGAGAGGATTGGCTTCATCCTGTGGAGAAATTGGGGCCGACAGGCCAAGAGGAGAAGCCAAGCTTTGGCTTTGTTGGCCAAGAGGCTCCATATTACTCAGTGCCGAATGGCCAAGAGGAGAAGACTGAGGGACACATGATGGAGGCAATGTCTGAAACCTATCGTCTTCACTCCTTTGAGTACCGGACTCCGGTTGCTTGGATGGGTAGTCATGCTGTAGAGCGTGACCATTCTGGACTTCCTCCAGATGGTACCTAAGGGTGGTCTTCTGCTGCATTGCAGAGTCCACTTGAGCGCTTAGAGTACCGATTTTGGACACGTGAGTGTCACCTCTGCTCCTTTCGGTCTCAAACTTATCTGTCATGGTTTGCAGATAGAGGTCTTGAGTACGGAGCGAGAGATTCAGTGATGAGATTTCCTTTGCTTGCTTAGAAATCAATATTTCCATCCTCATCACCTGAGTTCTCTCATCATTCATTTGGTCAGCAACTTCAATAAGTTCTGCTAATTTGTCATCCAACTTAGTCATTGTGTTCATCAACTGATCGTCTTTGGTCTGCAGAATTTGGAGTAGAACACTGTTACCTTGAGTAACGTTCAACAAAACTGCCTGCATGTTATCAAATTGCGCGCTCCTGTTTGTAGATAACTCGACAGATTTATCTAGTTTGGCGTGGACTACATCGCATTTAGTTTTTGCTAAATCGAGTTGTTCCTGCAGACGATGATTTTGTTAGAGAGTTTGTGCTCGTTCATCGTCATAAGTATTTGCAATTACTTTTAATTGTTCCGATTTCAAACGCAGTTCCTCGACTAGCAGAATGTTTTCATTTCCTGCTTTTGTCAATAGTTGCTCAGTTCTCTCCACCTGTGCCCTCATGTTAGCCATGTCTTGCACGTGCTTCAGCTGTGCACTGTGGTATTGGACCGATGCCAACCTTTGATGGCAATACATAAGTCCTAAAGTGGAGAGAACCGTCACAAAGCCTGTGTTTGATGGTTGATTTTGGAGAGCGTTCGCAATTTCGGCTGTTGTTTTTCTAATGGCATAATTAGGGTTGGTATCACTGCTGAGGTCAGAGATCAATCCTTTTATGGGTGGAGGTTCACTAATTAGCGGAGGAGTGGTGACCACCTCCTTTGGTAGCTTGCACATTATTAGAAAAATTTAGAGGAAAAATGTTCCTAATTTTTTTCAATGTTCGGGTTTGGAATTCATTGGAAGCTGCAAAGACAAGTTTAATCTATTTATAGATGTTGACGAACCATCAGTACTGTACCAGTAATTTGGAAGTTGGACGTGAATGAATTTGCAAAAGCAAATTGAATTAATTAATCAATGCCAATGATTAATCCTACCTGGGTAGGCTATCTGGGTATTAAACTTGAATTAACCTGAGAGGTTGCTTCATCCAGGTTAATATGGGAAGTTTAAAAGTGTCTCATTTGATTGCAAGAACATTAAGGTTTGTTCAACAATTTAACTTATTCAATTGAATGAGATGATAATCCATACAATCTCCATTGATTGGATATCATAAGTGTAAACAGTAGATTAAATGTTGGGAACACTCCCCACTATGGTACACTTCTTCCTTGGGCCGAAGCCACATGGGATTCCCGCTGGGGCGGGACTTCTGTTAGTACTGGATTACTGAATGGGTTTTGCAAAAACCAAATTTTACTGATTGATCAATTTTAATTTTAAACCTGTATAGGCTATTTGGGATTTAAACTTTAATTAACCTGAGAGGTTTATTAATCTAGGTTAATGTGGGAAAAAGATTACAATGTCTCATTTAGAAAACTCATCAATTTGGATATTATTTAAAAGATCCACTTGAGAATGTAAATCTGGCAATTTCACTTATTAGTTCAATTGAAGAAGACATCGATATCCGTCTGGATATCACGAGTAACGACTTGAGTGTCACCTGACTAATTCTTCTTGAAGGAAAGTACTGGTGACTCTTCAGAGGTCCCTACTGGCACACGCTGAAATCAAGCGGAAGTACCCAGGGCGGGACTTCCGTTCAGCGAGGCGGAGGATTTACAATGTGGCACAAAACAAAATGGCTGTTTTCCCTTTTGTTAGCTCAGCATCTCGAGCAAGCTAATGCTACTTTATGCCTGAAAAATGCACAACATAGGATTCCCTTGGCAAGGGAAAGGTTTTACTTATAACGTATTATGTTCAAACCCTTTTCGGCGATATTTGACGATGTTTTAACCGGAACTCGCGGCAAACAACGAAATGCACCGTGGTCTACTCGCATCGAAACGCGAGAGAGACAGAGAGATACTTATCGCTGGTCAAGCTAATCTCTCCTAAATTTCAATCGGCTGGCTCTTTGTCCTCGCTCGAGAAATTAATAATGACCTAGCCAACATGCGTCTGAAACGCGCGAGGCAGAAATAGCCCAGCGTTTGGCCAAACGCGCTATTTCTCAGATAGCTTTATCAGCCCTCATACAGAACTGTATAGCTTATGCTCGCCACTGACTACCTCAGAGCACAACACGGAGGCGATTCTCCAGAGCACACACGCACCAATAATTCCGGTCTACAATTCCCATAATGTGTATAATAAACTTGATATATTATGTAATCTGCTTTTCAATTTTATATAGGCTGAATCAAAATGAAAGCGTCATCCTATTTTAGATTCCTTGCACGGGGCGTCATATATGTTTTTTATCAAAATGACCCAAACGTGCGTCCTAGTTTTAGAGTCCACACAGGGTGCGCCAAATATGTCTGTTCAGACCCTTTTCGGATCATTGAACAATGTTAAATTCTTAGGAAGCAGAGTATACTCTGGGCTAACAAGTGGAGAAGGCACTGTAAAATTGGGTTTAATTATTTATTTACTAAATACCTAAACTAATCACACAGAATTACAAATACACAGAATACAAATGATGTCATACAGAAAACGTCCCGGTGGACGGAACCTGGTTACACAAAGGAAAGGGGGTTGGGCTTGAATGAAAGAGCGGGAAGACTTAGGAACCACAAACAGCAGCTATGCTTATGTAAATACATTATCTTATGCATTCTAAATTACCGCCCATTTGGTAAAGGAAAATGCAAATAAATATTTACTCTGAGCTGCGCGTCGGTAGATTGGTCGTAGATGCTGGCCGGGTTGGCCAACAGATCTTCCTGTACTCGGAAGAATGTCTCTGGTGGAAAATTGGATACGTGGTGGTATCTTCGTCTGTTTGTTAGACTGGATCCATAGTCCGTCCTTTCCTAGCCCACGTCTACAGCGGCCGCTGCTAACTCAACGGCTAGGAAGTATCACTTCTGTAGTGAATAAGCTCAAAGTTCATACCAGTTCATACCATAGCTCACGCCGAGGTTGGCTTACTTGACATGTGTGTCCTTCTAACGTAGAGGCTGCAGACCTCCCGTACTGGAACAACGTGGTTATCTTTTCGTCAAAGGCTTATATAGTGGAGAGGGGGAAAGGATGTGTTTCATCGTTTATAACCCCTCCTCTTCACAGGGGTGGGCCACTGATCAAGCAGGGCACTTTCCTTATGAAAACCCAAATCTCTCATTTGGAAGCTAAAATTACATTTAATCTCCTAACAAACAATTTCAATATCAAACATTTCAATTGCATAACAATTCCATGTGACTCTGATAACTAGAGGGTGGATACTTTCCCAGGTACAGTTTATGTCGTCCTGTCATCAGTCATAATGTCTCAGATGACAACTGAACTGACATCCATACTCATTACGTTCCAAAGCATATTTCCAACTGGTTTTATTACCAAAATATGGTTCCTTTCCCCATTTGTTTGATGTTCCCAGACTCTCTATATTTAACAGGACAGCAGTCCTTCAGTAGGGTCAGTAAGAGAGGGGAAGGGAGAAAGGTATTTATGGGGGGGGGGTCATAAACCTTACCCACAGGCCAACGTCATGACACCACCAACTACTGTACAAGAGGTTAACTAAAGTAAGGTTAACTAAAGAAGGTTAACTAAAGAAGGTTAACTAAAGTATGGTTAAATAAAGTATGGTTAACTAAAGAAGGTTAAATAAAGTATCGTTAACTAAAGTAAGGTTAACTAAAGAAGGTTAAATAAAGTATGGTTAACTAAAGTAAGATTAACTAAAGAAGGTTAAATAAAGTATGGTTAACTAAAGTAAGGTTAACTAAAGAAGGTTAAATAAAGTATGGTTAACTAAAGTAAGGTTAACTAAAGAAGGTTAATAAAGTATGGTTAACTAAAGTAAGGTTAACTAAAGAAGGTTAAATAAAGTATGGTTAACTAAAGTAAGGTTAACTAAAGAAGGTTAAATAAAGTATGGTTAACTAAAGTAAGGTTAAGCTCTAGAGAAAGAGCCTTGGAGAAAGGGTTAGTGGTCAATCTGGAATTCAGCCTATATCTTAACAGGCTCTGAGGAGACATGGTCATGGGATGAAGCTTCCCTTAGGTACAGATCTAGGATCAGATCACCCTCCCAAAATCCTAACCTCATCTATTAGAAGGAAAAAACACTAATCTAAACTTAGACCAGTGTTTAAAGTCAACTTTATCCTACTTCAAGACAAGAAGGATTGAGACATGGACCTAAATAGCTGCATCTCTCCTAGAGTATCCTACAAGTCTTTACTTCCAACATTGCAGGAGGGAATTGATATGACTTGACACATAGGTGTTACTTCCCCTCACTTAGAGGGCACCTTGCACACACACACACACACACACACACACACACACACACACACACACACACACACACACACACACACACACACACACACACACACACACACCTCCAGGTGGTTGCCAGCTCTCTGGGACGCAGCCTGCAGGGAGAGAGGACCCAAGACCAGAGAGAGGGAGGGATAGATGAAGCAGAGGGGGAGAACATAAAGGAGGAGGAAGACAGAGGTGAAAGAGAGAATGAGGACTACGGTTAGAGGGAAGGATTTAGGAAGGGAGAGAATGAGGACCATGGGTGGGAGAGAGAGACAAGTAGGCAGGGAAAGGAAGAAGGGAGAGAGCAGGGATGAGAGGCAGAGAACAGGGATGAGAGAGAGAGAGAACAGGGATGAGAGAGAGAGAGAGAACAGGGATGAGAGAGAGAGAAAAGGAGGGAGGGAGGGAAAGGGGTTACAGTAGGATTCAGTCTTTTGGTCCAAGACCTTCTGTATAATGAGCCAGCAGAGACTGAGCCAAGCTCATGGAGTTAGACACACACACACACACACACACACACACACACACACACACACAAGGGAAGGAGAAGGCATACACTCATTCATTAATACAAACGGAGGGAAAGTTGTGAAGAAAGTCACACTCGCACACACACACACACACACAGCATACAAATACGCACACACACACACACAGAGCCTAAAATAGGCATACTCACATACTACACACACACACTCATTGACCCAAGCAGGAGAAAGGAAGGAAGAGGCACACACACTCGGAGAAAGTAAGAGGGAAAGAAACACACACACAAGGGAGCCCTGAAGAAGCGGAGTGGCCTGGACTGAACCCACAGGCTCCCCTCCTCATGGTCCTCTCAACAGCTAACAATTACACCCCTCTCCAATCCACCATTACCCTGGATACTCTTCTCCTTCTCCCCTCTCTCTATCTCTCCATTTCCCTCTCTCTGTTCCCCATCTTTCTCTGTTCCCCATCTTTCTCTGTTCCCCATCTTTCTCTGTTCCCCATCTTTCTCTCTTCCCTCCCTTTATTTCTCTCTCTACCGCCTTCTCTCCCTCTCCTACCCCCTCTTTCCCTTTCCCCTCCCTCTCCTACCCCCCTCTCTCTTTCTATCTTCCCTGCCTCTCCTACCCCTTCCCCTTCCCCTCCCCCTCACTCCCTTCTCTCACTCTCTCCCCTCTAGTCTATCCCATTACCCCAGAGCCCTGGAATCAACTAGGGCCCCTGGAGAGTCTTGAAGAGCCTTAAAATCCTCAGCACATCCATTCACCAGGCATAAGTGTTCCATTTCCATCCTGTCCACGCTAATTGTACCATCATTCAACTTTCTGCCTCCCCTTCTCTCTCTTTCCTCTCACTCTTGTCTTTCTTTGTCTGTCTCTTTTGTTCTCTCTCCTTTTCTCTTTCCCTTTTTCTTTAACCCTGTCTGTCTCTCTTGTTTTCTCTTTATCTCCTGCTCTCTCTACCTTTCTCTGACCTTACCTTTTATTCAAACCGTTTCTCCCTCTCACGGAGAAGGTATTTTGGAGACGAGGCATTACTGAAACTTACACAGAGAACAATGTGGTGGAAAATCCATCAATTCCTCTTTAAAGAAACTGATTTTTTACATGTCTTCACTTTGTGAATTCTGTTTCCATGTGTTAAAACCATCTTTATTCTATAGTTTATATTTGTATATTTAACCTTATTTAGTTCACCTTACTTTATTTAAATTTACTTTATTTAACCTTATTTAGTTCACCTTACTTTAGTTCCTTACTCAGTTAACCTTACTCTAGTCACCTTACTTTATTTAACCTTACTTTATTTAACCTTATTTAGTTGACCTTATTTAGTTAACCTTATTTAGTTAACCTTACTTTAGTTCCTTACTTTATTTAACCTTATTTAGTTAACCTTATTTAGTTAACCTTACTTTATTTAACCTTATTTAGTTAACCTTACTTTAGTTCCTTACTTTATTTAACCTTATTTAGTTAACCTTATTTAGTTCACCTTACTTTATTTAACCTTACTTTATTTAACCTTATTTAGTTAACCTTATTTAGTTAACCTTATTTAGTTAACCTTACTTTAGTTCCTTACTTTATTTAACCTTATTTAGTTAACCTTACTTTATTTAACCTTATTTAGTTCACCTTACTTTAGTTCACCTTACTTTAGTTCACCTTACTTTATTTAACCTTATTTAGTTAAAACTTCTGATATTGGCAGAAAGCTTACATTTGTGTTAATCTAACTGCACTGTCCAATTTACTGTAGCTATTACAGTGAAAGAATACCATGCTATTGTTTGAGGAGAGTGCACAATTTTGAACATGAAAAGTTATTAATAAACAAATTAGGCACATTTGGGCAGTCTTGATAAAATATTTTGAACAGAAATGCAATGGGTCATTGGATCAGTCTAAAACGTTGCACATACACTGTTGCCATCTAGCGGCCAAGATCTAAACTGCACCTTGGCTGGAATAATACATTATGGCCTTTCTTTTGCATTTCAAAGATGGTACAAAAAAAATACAAAAGAACGGTTGTTTTTTTTCTTTGTATTATCTTCTACCAGATCTATTGTGTTATATTCTCCTACATTCCTTTCACATTTCCACAAACGTCAAAGTGTTTCCTTTCAAACGCTACCAAGAATATGCATATCCTTGCTTCAGGGCCTGAGCTAATGGCAGTTAGATTTGGGTATGTCATTTTGGTTGAAAAATTGAAGAAAGGGGCGGATCCTTAACATAGGTCAGAATTGGCCCCAAAGTGTCTCAAAGTAGGAGTGCTGATCTAGGATCAGGTCCTCCCAGTCTTATTCATTGTGATCTGAAAAGGCAAAACTGATCCGGAAGAAACAGAAAAAAACACTCAGAAACAGAGTGAAACGGAGGTATTACCTGAACTTGTCCAATAACAAACCCTCATTTTCATTTTCCCTTGCAATGCATTTTGAAACGTTTTGCTGTGCTCTAATGAACACGACCCATGTGTATTTAATTCAGAAGTAGAGCTGTTTGACTGACTGGAGATTAGATCAGTATAGGATTCTACACACTTCTGTCTGACTACCTGATAAACTGATTAATGTTGAAGGGTTCCCAACATTTCATGTAATTAGATGGTGCCAATCTTTCCCATAGAAACAGCTTGTGGCGGGGGTCTAACGTTATGCAGGCCAGGGGATTTCCACTTAGCACGTTACTTCGGTTGTTGCTATCCTTAACATACAGTGCCTTGCAAAAGTATTCATCCCCCTTGGCGTTTTTCCTATTTTGTTGCATTACAACCTGTAATTTAAATTGATTTATATTTGGATTTCAAATAATGGACGTACACAAAATAGCTGAAATTGTGAAGTGAAATGAAAAAAATTACTTATTTGGAAAAATTTCAAACAGAAAAGTGGTGCGTGCATATGTACACTGCTCAAAAATATATATATATATATACATATATATATGTACACTGCTCAAAAAAATAAAAGGGAACACTTAAACAACACAATGTAACTCCAAGTCAATCACACTTCTGTGAAATCAAACTGTCCACTTAGGAAGCAACACTGTTTGACAATAAATTTCACATGCTGTTGTGCAAATGGAATAGACAACAGGTGGAAATTATAGGCAATTAGCAAGACACCCCCAATAAAGAAGTGGTTCTGCAGGTGGGGACCACAGACCACTTCTCAGTTCTTATGCTTCCTGGCTGATGTTTTGGTCACTTTTGAATGCTGGCTGTGCTTTCACTCTAGTGGTAGCATGAGACGGAGTCTACAACCCACACAAGTGGCTCAGGTAGTGCAGCTCATCCAGGATGGCACATCAATGCGAGCTGTGGCAAGAAGGTTTGCTGTGTCTGTCAGCGTAGTGTCCAGAGCATGGAGGCGCTACCAGGAGACAGGCCAGTACATCAGGAGACGTGGAGGAGGCCGTAGGAGGGCAACAACCCAGCAGCAGGACCGCTACCTCCGCCTTTGTGCAAGGAGGAGCAGGAGGAGCACTGCCAGACATCCACAGGTGGGGGTTGTGCTTACAGCCCAACACCGTGCAGGACGTTTGGCATTTGCCAGAGAACACCAAGATTGGCAAATTCGCCACTGGCGCCCTGTGCTCTTCACAGATGAAAGCAGGTTCACACTGAGCACGTGACAGAGTCTGGAGATGCCGTGGAGAACGTTCTGTTGCCTGCAACATCCTCCAGCATGACCGGTTTGGCGGTGGGTCAGTCATGGTGTGGGGTGGCATTTCTTTGGGGGGCCGCACAGCCCTCCATGTGCTCGCCAGAGGTAGCCTGACTGCCATTAGGTACCGAGATGAGATCCTCAGACCCCTTGTGAGACCATATGCTGGTGCGGTTGGCCCTGGGTTCCTCCTAATGCAAGACAATGCTAGACCTCATGTGGCTGGAGTGTGTCAGCAGTTCCTGCAAGAGGAAGGCATTGATTATTTCATTCATTCAGATCTAGGATGTATTATTTTAGTGTTCCCTTTATTTTTTTGAGCAGTATATTCACCCCCTTTGCTATGAAGCCCCTAAATAAGATCTGGTGCAACCAATTACTTTCAGAGAGTCACATATTTAGTTAAATAAAGTCCACCTGTGTGCAATCTAAGTGTCACATGATCTCAGTATATATACACCTGTTTTGAAAGGCCCCAGAGTCTGCAACACCACCAAGCAAGGGGCACCATGAAGACCAAGGAGCTCTCCAAACAGGTCAGGGACAAAGTTGTGGAGAAGTACAGATCAGGGTTGGGCTATAAAAAAAATATCTGAAACTTTGAACATCCCACAGAGCACCATTAAATCCATTATTAAACATTTTAAAGAATATGGCACCACAACAAACCTGCCAAGAGAGGGACGCCCACCAAACCTCACGAACCAGGCAAGGAGGGCATTAATCAGAGAGGCAACAAATAGACCAAAGATAACCCTGAAGGAGCTGCAAAGCTCCACAGCAGAGATTGGAGTATCTGTCCATAGGACCACTTTAAGCTGTACACTCCACAGAGCTGGGCTTTATGGAAGAGTAGCCAGAAAAAAAGCCATTGCTTAAAGAAAAAATAAGCAAACACATTTGGTGTTTGCAAAAAGGCATGTGGGAGACTCCCCAAATATATGGAAGAAGGTCCTCTGATCAGATGAGACTAAAATGTAGCTTTTTGGCCATTAAGGAAAACGCTATGTCTGGAGCAAACCCAACACCTCTCATCACCCCGAGAACACCATCCAGTGAAGCATAGTGGTGGCAACATCATGCTGTGGGGATATTTTTCATCAGGGACTGGGAAACTGGCCAGAAGGGACTGGGAAACTGGCCAGAATTGATGGATGGCACTAAATACAGGGATATTCTTAGGGAAACCTGTTTCAGTCTTCCAGAGATTTGAGACTGGGACGGAGGTTCACCTTCTAGCAGGATAATGACCCTAAGCATACTGCTATAGCAACACTCGAGTGGTTTAAAGGGAAACATTTAAATGTCTTGGAATGGCCTAGTCAAAGCCCAGACCTCAATCCAATTGAGAATCTGTGGTGTGACTTAAAGATTGCTGTACACCAGCAGAACCCATCCAACTTGAAGGAGCTGGAGCAGTTTTGCCTTGAAGAATGGGCAAAAATCCCAGTGGCTAGATGTGCCAAGCTAATAGAGACAAACCCCAAGAGACTTGCAGCTGTAAGGTGGCTCTACAAAGTGTTGACTTGGGGGGGAGGGGGGGGGTGAATAGTTATGCACGCTCAAGTTCTGTTTTTTTAACTTATTTCTTGTTTGTTTCACAATAAAAAAATATTTTTCATCTTCAAAGTGGTAGGCATGTTGTGTAAATGAAATGCAAACCCCCCAAAAAGCAATTTCAATTCCAGGTTGTAAGGCAACAAAAAATAAAAAAATGCCAAGGGGGGTGAATACTTTCGCAAGCCACTGTAAGCCCTTAACCCAGGTTAAAATACTAGCAATGTACTGTGTAAAAGGCTCTGTCGTGAAGTTTCCCCTAGGGACAGATCTAGGATCAGATTCCTCTCCCCCAGTCCTAACCTTAACCATTTAGTGGGGAAAATGCAAAACTGACCCAAGATCAGCATCTAGAGGGAACTTCACCCTATTCTGTGTAAAACTGTAGGCTACTAAAGATTGCACTTTATGAGTAACTGAGTCCAGGCCAAATCTAAAAGCAAAGCAAGCGATAAAGTGTGTTAGTAGAGGTAGGCTATTAGGTGCTTATGGGCTCATCTGTTAGGGGAAGAGGTGTGTTGGAGCAAACCATAAGTTACTGTTAAGCTCAGAGGCCCCATACACACCGAGGTTGCATAACACATTTGACAATGGAAGGGATGCAATGGATATTTTAGTGATACAGCGCAGTTTGCCTGCAAAAAACCTTTTACACAATTGTGTATATCGCCACAGCGGTTGGAATTTTGTAGAGAAAAACTCTAGGATGTATTATCGCCGCTACGTCAGATGTGTTATGGACCATGTGTGTACAAGGCCCAGAGGTTGCGGGAGGACACCCCGACATTTGAGTGAAACCAATTCATATCAGGGCAACAGACTGCCAAGTGTTTTTAGATGACAAGAGCAACATTCATGGTTTTTCTCTGTGCCACCATGTTTTGGGCTAAGTAAGTCCTTGGCAGAGACGGTCATCTTGTTTACGAAATGGTTTTGCGAGCAAATTGAAGAAAAGCTCCATCAGTACTGTAGCTTCTGTTCAGACCAGGGTCGCTCTGAAGTGAGAAAGACAGGTAGGTACTGCCTCTTGATGATCCGTGAAGCTTTATTCAGTACGTTAGAGATTTGATCTGGATTAGATTCCTGATCTGATATGCTTCATTGGTTTTCAAACACTATTATGTTTTCTAGGAGGTTGCATTTACCATTCTATGCATACATGTTGTCCAGAGTTGCACACCGTGTGTGTGTGTGTGTGTGTGTGTAAAGGTTCAATGGTGTGTGCATGTGGTTCACTGGTGTGTGTTTGTGTAGGTTCAATATTGTGTGTGTATGTAATACCTGGCAGCTTGTGCCATAATATGGTACAAGCACCCTGTATTCCTCCGTCCAGGTGGGGCCCCTGTCAGCGCTCCCTTCATTAATCCATCATCCCTCCCTCCATCCTTTCATCCCTCATTCCACATCAGCGGTCAGGGTCAGGGGTCAGGTTACAGCAAGGCTGTGTTGGAGAACTTACCTGCCCCTACTTCTCTCTCCCCATATTGAGAGGGGGGGGAGAGGAGAGAGAGGGGAGAGGAGAGGGGGGAGAAGGAGAGAGGGAGAGAGAGATTGGGAGAGAAGGAGAGGATACTTAAATGTACGAGATTGGGTGATGCAGGCAAGTCTCTTACAAGCAACATTTTGTTGATAACATTTGATAGACACAGCAGGCAGGTTGGATAAGAGGTCAATAAACTTCCATTCAACACAGACTTCTACTATTATAAGAAGTTTATTCATGGTCGTACAGTATATACACAATACAGTATATTTACACTGAAGAGGATTTGAACACATTACACCATAAATTAACACCATCTCACTGACACAGCAGTGAAGTTAGCAAACCCTCCCATGTTGGTATCAACACACTGGATGTCCCAAATGGAACCCTATTCAGTGCACTACTTTTGACCAGGGCCCATAGTGCACTATGAAGGGAATAGGGTGCCATTTGGGATGCAGCCTCAATACACAATATATTACTGGCAACTTCGAGCGCCAACACTTGAAGTAAAACTGATGGGCATCAAACCGAAGGGCAAAATCCTACACATAGGTAACCCTGACTTTTGTGTACATTTTTGTTACATGCACAAGTCAGAGTTTAGCCCAGTAGCAGAACATGTTTAAAATCGAATGAACATCTGAGCTAGTATGAGCGATTGGTATAGGAGAGTGTCATTGGTTTAGAGACAGTCCCAGTCTCTATAATGAGACCTTTCTGCTGTGTCCTTACGGAGTTGTTTACTCATATCACACACACACACACACACACACACACACACACACACACACACACACACACACACACACACACACACACACACACACACACACACACACACACGACCCAGTTGAGTGTTACGTTCCACTGTCCTGTGAAGTGAGTAGACTCTGTCAGTGTTCAGTAGATCTGGGACACGTGTCTTTATGGCCCGTTTTGTCCTACCATCCGTTTTAGGGTTGCAGAACTCCAGTAACCTTCCCAAAATCCCCAGGTTTTCCAGAAATCTTGGTTGGTAGATTCTGGATTTCCTGCTTAATCCCTCCTGATTTCGGGAGTCTTCCAACTAGATTTCTGGAAAACCTGGTAATTTTGGTAGTTACCGGAAAATCGCAACCCTAGTCCCTTCTATCCTCAGGCTCAGGTTTAACTGGTAGTCAATCCATCTTAGTGATGCTCCAGAGGGGGAAGTGTGGGGTGTGTTGGGGGCACACAGGGGCTTTTGACCTGGTCCCTGGGGGTTTGGGCCCAAGATATGACAGGATGAGGCATCCTTCCCCCCCTTCCCTGAGTCTCCTCTCAACATATCCCAATCGCTCCTGTCCTGTCCTCTCTTTTGCTTCACCATCTTCCTCACCCCTCCTCTCCTCTCCTCTCCTCACCCCTCCTCTCCACGTCACTCTGATGCCAGAGCTCCGCGGCCCCCTGCTCTGAACACTGGGGGCCTGTGAATGTGTACTCCCCCTGGCCGAGGTCTCTCGACACACTCTTTCTCTCGCTCTCCTCTCCCTCTCTCTCTCCCACTCTCACACAGAGAGCTATGATTCTGTGACTGCTAGCCCCTGCCTGGGACAGTGCGGCCGGTGCCGTACAACGGCTACCTTCTTTTCCTCATGCTAGTCTCCAGCCTCCCCAGCTCCTCGTAGGACTGGTAGAAGACATCTAGCTCACGGGGGCCCCAGCCCCGCCAGACACACAGGCACCAGGCCCTATTTTCGTTGCGAAAGCCACACACAACCGTGTCCTTTGCCACCAGTGCGGCCTCCTCCAGGGTCCTGAGAGAGAGAGAGGGGGGTAAAGAGCGAGAGAGAGGGAGGAAGAGAGAGAGGGGGAAGAGGGATAGAAAGAGAGAAGGGTGAGATAGGGAGGAGGGAAAGAGAGAGTTAAACATTGAAATGAGTATGTGTGGATTCTTCCTAGAAGTAGCCAGGCTTTACTGAGAAGAGGTTCCCTGGAAGGCTACTGAGGAGTACACACAACACCCTGTTTACATAGGATTTATACCTCCAGGTAGGAGGTGCCCTTAGGCACACATCTAGGATGAACTTACCTTTTCTAAAACCTGACTAACTCTAAATCTTAGATCAGGGTTTAAAGTGCCATCGACAGGTTAATACATACTTTCCAGAAATGACACAAACAGGTAAATCATACCTCATCGCACTCTTGATTTATGTAGGACATGACACAAACACTCTGGGAAGAGGGAAGGCTTTCCAAATAGTTTGTTGCCGTGTTGCGTGCTTAACCATGCATCATATACACACCCCCATATTATCTTCCTGCCACTGTTGTTTCATGTGTTGTAGCTCACCAAGACTACCATCATCCTCTCTGGTATGCACTGCAATCTACAATACTGATGGTTACATGTAACCTACAATACTGATGGTTCCATACAATCTACAACACTGATGGTTCCATACAATCTACAACACTGATGGTTCCATGTAATCTACAATACTGATGGTTCCATGTAATCTACAATACTGATGGTTCCATGTAATCTACAACACTGATGGTTCCATGTAATCTACAACACTGATGGTTCCATGTAATCTACAACACTGATGGTTACATGTAATCTACAACACTGATGGTTCCATGTAATCTACAATACTGATGGTTCCATGTAATCTACAATACTGATGGTTCCATGTAATCTACAATACTGATGGATACTGATGGTTCCATGTAATCTACAATACTGATGGTTCAATACAATCTACAACACTGATGGTTCCATACAATCTACAACACTGATGGTTCCATGTAATCTACAACACTGATGGTTCCATGTAATCTACAACACTGGTGGTTACATGTAATCTACAACACTGATGGTTACATGTAATCTACAACACTGATGGTTACATGTAATCTACAACACTGATGGTTACATGTAATCTACAACACTGATGGTTACAAACATAGGTGAGCATAAGACCACTATGGGGTAAAGGTATTTTGTATTGAAATATATTTTCCCCCCTGTCACACACACAACTGCACGCAAGCACACACACACCCAGAAAAGTGTCACTTAGACAGAATAGTCATTTGTTAGCGGTGTCGCCATAGAAAATGAAGACTTTCCTGCCCTATAAAGCCTTTAGAAATTGTAGTTTGTTTCAAATGGGATTAAATTGATAAACAGAGACCGTGTTCGATAGCATTACATATGTGGTGCATTGTGGGTAATTGTGACTGATTGATCTACAAATCCTAATGACTCGTTATTTAGGATGCAAGGTGATTTGTAGATTTGACTGACTGATCTACAAATCACCTTGCATCCTAAATAACTAGTCATTATGATTTGTAGATCAGTCAGTCAGTCTACAGTCAATGTGAAACAAGCCCAGAGCCTCCAGCGTGTTTCTCACAGCCTTTCCTGTCTTCCTGCGACCCTATGGCCTGACCTCAACCTGTCCCTGGTGCTACTAGTCTAAACGGGATCTGACGTCACCCTATTGATGTTGAAATTTAAATGGTTAAGGTAAGGGTTAATGTTATTGTTAAAGTTAAAGTTAGGGTTTGGGTAGGGGTTAAGGATGTCCAAAGGATCCCAGATAGCACTAACCCCCTGACAACCACTGCTTATTAAGGACCTCGGCTTTGGGTGGCCCTTTCATTGCCTGCTGCTAAAACCTCACGCACGCACACTGACACACGTACACGCATGCACTTTAGACAGAAGTCCTCTTCTGCTGTAGCTAAAACAGCTGCTGGGACGTTTATAGGAATAATTACAGAGTGGGGAAAAACCCCGTTAAGCACATGATGAGGGATCTCTGCTCGGTCTTTATTGAAGCTGAATCAGCAAATTAATCTCCAGCTCCTTTTCTTGCTGTGCCAGAGTGTGTACGTCCCAAATTGCACCTTATTCCCTCTGTAGTGCAATACTTTTGACCAGGGCACTACATAGGGAACAGGGTGCTACTACATATGGACTAGGGTTCCATTTGGGATGTAGCCAGACAGTTCTGCTGGCCTACTTTGCTACAGCAGATAAAGAGGTCCCACACTCCACAGGTCTGGAATGAGGCCTGGTTTTCACTGTTAACACCATGGCTGGATCCCAAATGGAACCCCATGCCCTACATAGGGCCCATAGGTGTTCTGGTCAAAAGTAGTGCACTCTATAGAGCAAAGGGTGCCATTTGGGATGCATCCCATGGCTTGGACGGGGCAATGCGCCGGTGTTACGGTAGAAAGACATTGCCCTGACATTTGGTTCCGCCCTGTATTAAAATTCTAAATCAAATAGCTAAATGATCCTTGGTATGCCCTTCTTAAAACAATTCCATATAGCTTAGTAGAACCCCCACCCCCTCTTCCCCCGGCTTAGACAGGGCTTAGACTGTAATGGGTTAATCAACGGAGCACTTTCCCACACTGTTTTGTTGGATGTTATAATTGCATTGGGGATACTTTGGGTGGTGCAATCTATTTGAAAGTGACTATAGTTTACAGCAGGTGTCTTCAACTGCACTCCTGGAGCATGGAGGGTTGCTGTTCTGCTTCCCGGACAATGGCGAAGGTACAAAAAAGATTGAAGAATTCCGATATGACATCATCGTTTGAGCACTATCCAGGTTTAAACTACGGCGCGCGACATGGTTCAATATAAATCAGCACAATCTACTTCATTTTTTTCAAATTGACGCTGTCTTTGGAGCTAGAATTGGGATCATGTATACTGTGCTAATGATGACACAAAAAAAGAGCAACGGAAAGCATTGTACAATACCGCAAAATCACCAAATGAGGCATTTATGGTAGTAAGTACATGGGGGTAATTATACACCTTTGTCATTAAGGCCATGGACTGACCAGACAGGACACACAGCCACACAACTGGCTTCCCAGCTCTAGATCAGTTCTATATCTCACTATCGTGCCGAGCACAACGAAAGTGTGCTGGCTCAGACAGTCTTTTCCAGCACGGTTACAGCTACTATGGTGGATACGTAACCAGGCCAGCCCAGTACGGCTCTGCTCGGCAGGGTGTAAAGGCTATTACTGAAGGAGCAGCTGTAGACAACAGACACTGTGGCCCTTGAAGGCTAGGAATGGGATACCTGCTTTAGAGCATCAACCCATACAATTGGGTACTCTACAATTGGGTACTTCCTATGGATCCCAAAGGAAATACCATTTAGGCCAGTGATGCTCAACCCTATTCCTGGAGATCTACCGTCCTGTAGGTTTTCAGTCCAACCCTAACCTGACATACCTGATTCAGCTAGTTAAGGTCTTGGTAAGCAGCTAATAAACTAAGGTGTGCTAAATAATGGTTAGACTGAAACCCTGCAGGACGGTAGAGCTCCAAGAAGGCAGCCCTGACCTAGCCTATCAGAGGGCAAGGGAGGGCTATTACCATATTCACAAAACCTATCTACACTTCTCAGATTTAAAAGCATTGTCTAGGGGGTGGGGCTAGGAGTGGATTTGTAACTGGCTGATCCATCAGCATGGTGGAAGATGATTGGACAGAGTCTACACACCTCACTGGCTATCAAAAATAATGGATGCATCTCAAACTGTCCCTTTAGACTATTGAGAAACAGCCTTCCTGACAGGATATGACCTCACCCGTAAGAGGAAGTTCCAGGGGGGCAGAGCACAGCGATGACACGCCCCCTGAGCTGTCCTGTCTGCCGCTGGACCTCGATCACCATCACGTCACCACCACTCCTGGAACACAACACAGTAGTGACTAAACATCTGATGTTGGCAGAGTCAAATAGATCGTGTTTCAGTGGGGCTGACCACATAGATTATACTCATAGATTCTAATTATACTCTGATTCAAATCACTTCTTGCTGATTCGAGTATTGGCTCAAAAATGACAAAGAAGCCCACAACGTGTCTGCTGCAGAGGGACAAGACAAAGCCATGATAAAATATATTGGCTCACCATTTACTAGAAAGTTAGATAGAGAACAAGCTATAGCTGACTAGCACTACAACTAACGTTAACAATCATGGTTACTTTGCACATTTTTTATTTTTATGTTTGACATACTTGGTTAGTTGAATACTATTTTGTAAATGACAAACCTTATTCAAAACTCTAAATTGTGATTTGAGGACAGACCTAAGTTCCATCTGTTGGCATATTTCCACCATTAGACTTGACCCATGTTTGGCCTAAAGACATAGACCTTAGTGTTTCACCCTCTGAAGCCTGGCCCAAAACAAGTCTACTCTGGGCCAGAAAAAGACCCTGACCTGGCACCAGACTGGGCCATTTGGGCCTTTTCTAAAAAACATTTTCCTTCACAAAAGGAACCGTTCAGATATTTCAGTGGGTGTTGATTCTGCTCTTCACAAGTGTTCAGTGTCAGCCCGAGCTATGGAAACACAACTTCCCCTAAATAACAACTAGTGCTTACATCCAAAACAGATTGGAGTAGGACCAGACAGACCAGATGGAAATGTGTTGCAGTATCAGATCTCACAACGCCTGGAGGAGTGTTAACGTCTCAGGAACCACCTAAATATGGTAGAGCAATCTTTTCTTGACTGCAAAAAAATAGGACTTGGAACCCGACCCCTAAGTCTGTTGTATGACAGTGTGACATGCTGGGTTTGTGTGTGTAGCATTGTGGGTACCTGGGGATCCAAAGGGTTCCATTGACAGCCAGCACAGTGAGGGCCTGCAGGTGGGGGGGAGAGGTGGTAAAGGTTGTGGTGGGGTCAGAGTTCACCACAGGGTCAGGGTCGCCTGGGTGGTCCTGAGGCCTCTCTTCCTCCTCATTGGAAAAAGGCAAACTGCTGGAACTAGCCAATGAGCTGAGCGCGCAGGAACTGGATCTGTCCAATCCCAGCGGCTCTGATAAGGGGCCGGATCGGTCAAATCCCAGCGAAGGGGTGGAGTCAGAGGACATGGAGCAGTAGTCCGTCAGCGAATCCTGGTGCTGGATGATCTGAGTCCCCGCTTCCTCGCTGTAGATCAGCGTCACTTTGCCGTTAGGACACTCCTCCTCCTCCTCATCTAGACTCTTCCTCTTTGAGTCAAGGTCAGGACTAGTAGCCATGGTAACACCTGCAGGTCGCTGTACAGTGAACACGTCCCGGAGAGGGTTGGCGTCTCCACAGCTGGAATGACGAAATGACATTTGTATTATGTGTATGTATTGGTCACATGGTCTGTTGCATAGTGAAATTGTGTCTTGGCTGTGTATTTATTATGGATCCCCATTAGCTGCTGACTCTTCCTGGGGTCCAAAAAAATGAAGGCAGTTTATACAATTTTAAAAACATGACAATACATTTCACAGATTTCACAGCACACTGTGTGCCCTCAGCCCCCTACTCCACCACTAGCACATATCTACAGTTCTAAATCCATGTGTCTATAGTGCATATTTTATTGTGTGTGTATGCATGTGTCTGTGGCTATGTTTATGTTGCTTCACAGTCCCCGCTGTTCCATAAGGTATATTTTTATCTGTTTTTTTAATCAAGTTACTTGATGTGGAATAGAGTTCCATGTAGTCATGGCTCTATGTAGTACTGTGTGCCTCCCATAGTCTGTTCTGGACTTGGGGACTGTGAAGAGACCTCTCGTGACATGTCTTGTGGGGTATACATGGGTGTCTGAGCTGTGTGCCAGTACTTTAGACAGACAGCTCGGTACATTCAACATGTCCATACCTCTCATAAATACAAGTAATGATGAAGTCAATCTCTCCTCCACTTTGAGCCAGGAGAGATTGACATGCATATTATTAAAATTAGCTCTCTGTGTACATCCAAGAGCTAGCCGTGCTGCCCTGTTCTGAGCCAATTGCAATTTTCCTAAGTCCCTCTTTGTGACACCTGACCACATGACTGAACAGTAGTCCAGGTGCAACAACACTAGGGCCTCTAGGACCTACCTTGTTGATAGTGCTGTTAAGGTCTCCATCTTAGCTACTGTTGTATCAAAATGTTTTGACCATGACAATGACAATCCAGTAATAGTATTAGTTTAGTCCCCGCAACTTGCTCAATTTCCACATTATTTATTACAAGGTTTAGTTGAGGTTTAGTGAATGATTTGTCCCAAATACAATGCCTTTAATTTTAGAAATATTTACGACTAACTTATTCCTTGCCAACCACTCTGAAACTAATAGCTGACATGTTTAGTGTTGATTCATCCACATACATAGACACACTGGCTTTACTCATGCCATTAGTAAAGATTGAAAAAAGTTAGGGCCCTAGACAGCTGCCCTGGGGAATTCCTGATTCTACCTAGGTTATGTTGGAGAGGCTTCCATTAAAGAACACCCTCTGTGTTCTGTTAGACAGGTAACTCTTTATCCACAATATAGCAGGGGGTGTAAAGCCATAACACATACAATTTTCCAGCAGCAGACTATGATCGATAATGCACTGAAGTCTAACAAAACAGCCCCCACAATCTTTTTATCATCAATTTCTCTCAGCCAATCATCAGTCATTTGTGTAAGTGCTGTGCTTGTTGAATGTCCTTCCCTATAAGCATACTGAAAGTGTGTTGTCAATTAGTTTACTGTAAAATAGCATTATATCTGATCAAACACAATTTTTTCCAAAAGTTTACTAAGGGTTGGTAACGGGCTGTTTGGTCGTCTTTTTGAGCCAGTAAAGGGGGCTTCACTATTCTATACATGACTTTTGCTTCCCTCCAAGCCTGGGGGCACACAGTTTCTAGTAGGGATAAATTGAAAATATAGCAAATAGGAGGGGCAATATCGTCCGCTATTATCCTCAGTACTTTTCCATCCAAGTTATCAGACCCTGGTGGGTTGTCATTGTTGATAGACAATAATAATTATTTCACCTCTTCCACACTCACTTTATGGAATTCAAAATAACAATGCTTGTCTTTTTCATAATTTGGTTAGATATACTTGGATGTGAAGTGTCAGCGTTTGTTGCTGGAATGTCATGCCTAAATTTGCTAATCTTGCCAATGAAAATATTATTAAAGTAGTTGGCAATATCAGTTGGTTTTGTGATAAATGAGCCATCTGATTGAATGAATGATGGAGCTGAGTTTGCCTTTTTTCCCAAAATATAATTTAAGGTGATCCAAAGCTTTTTACTATCATTCTTTGTCATTTATCTTTGTTTCATAGTGTAGTTTCTTCTTTTTATTTCCTAAGTCCCTTTTTAGTTAGTATATTAGTTAGTATAGTATACTATAGAATGTTAGTATAGTTGGTCAACTACACAAGACATTGGGTTTTATGGCCATGGTGTTCTAAAGTCAAGTTTGAATATCTTTCCTATCAGTCAAAGCCCTCTCCAGTCACCATCACCACTCACTCACCCAATCTACCACCAGCGTATCCTATAGCTGTGTTCTACCTACCACCAGCGTATCCTATAGCTGTGTACTACCTACCACCAGCGTATCCTATAGCTGTGTCCTACCTACCACCAGCGTATCTTATAGCTGTGTCCTACCTACCACCAGCGTATCTTATAGCTGTGTTCTACCTACCACCAGCGTATCCTATAGCTGTGTCCTACCTACCACCAGCGTATCCTATAGCTGTGTCCTACCTACCACCAGCGTATCCTATAGCTGTGTTCTACCTACCACCAGCGTATCTTATAGCTGTGTTCTACCTACCACCAACGTATCCTATAGCTGTGTCCTACCTACCACCAGCGTATCCTATAGCTGTGTTCTACCTACCACCAGTGTATCCTATAGCTGTGTACTACCTACCACCAGCGTATCCTATAGCTGTGTTCTACCTACCACCAGTGTATCCTATAGCTGTGTCCTACCTACCACCAGCGTATCCTATAGCTGTGTCCTACCTACCACCAGCGTATCTTATAGCTGTGTCCCAGCTACCACCAACGTATCCTATAGATGTGTCCTACCTACCACCAGCGTATCTTATAGCTTTGTCCTACCTACCACCAGCGTATCCTATAGCTGTGTCCTACCTACCACCAGCGTATCTTATAGCTGTGTCCTACCTACCACCAGCGTATCCTATAGCTGTGTACTACCTACCACCAGCGTATCCTATAGCTGTGTACTACCTACCACCAGCGTATCCTATAGCTGTGTACTACCTACCACCAGCGTATCTTATAGCTGTGTCCTACCTACCACCAGCGTATCCTATAGCTATGTACTACCTACCACCAGTGTATCTTATAGCTGTGTCCTACCTACCACCAACGTATCCTATAGCTGTGTCCTACCTACCACCAGCGTATCTTATAGCTGTGTTCTACCTACCACCAGCGTACAGTGAGAGAAAAAATATTTGATACCCTGCTGATTTTGTACATTTTCCCACTGACAAAGAAATGATCAGTCTATAATTTTAATGGTAGGTTTATTTGAACAGTGAGAGACAGAATAACAAAACAAAATCCAGAAAAACGCATGTTACAAATGTTCTAAATTGATTTGCATTTTAATGAGGGAAATAAGTATTTGACCCCTCTGCAAAACATGACTTAGTACTTGGTGGCAAAACCCTTGTTGGCAATCACAGAGGTCAGACATTTCTTGTAGTTGGCCACCAGGTTTGCACACATCTCAGGAGGGATTTTGTCCCACTCCTCTTTGCAGATCTTCTCCAAGTCAATAAGGTTTTGAGGCTGACGTTTGGCAACTTGAACCTTTAGCTCCCTCCACAGATTTTCTATGGGGTTAAGGTCTGGAGACTGGCTAGGCCACTCCAGGACCTTAATGTGCTTCTTCTTGAGCCACTCCTTTGTTGCCTTGGCCGTGTGTTTCAGGTCATTGTCATGCTGGAATACCCATCCACGACCCATTTTCAATGCACTGGCTGAGGGAAGGAGGTTCTCACCCAAGATTTGACGGTACATGGCCCCGTCCATCGTCCCTTTGATGCGGTGAAGTTGTCCTGTCCCCTTAGCAGAAAAACACCTCCAAAGCATAATACTTACACCTACATGTTTGACGGTGGGGATGGTGTTCTTGGGGTCATAGGCAGCATTCCTCCTCCTCCAAACACGGCGAGTTGAATTAATGCCAAAGAGCTCCATTTTGGTCTCATCTGACCACAACACTTTCACCCCGTTGTCCTCTGAATCATTCAGATGTTCATTGGCAAACTTCAGACGGGCATGTATATATGCTTTCTTGAGCAGGGGGACCTTGCGGGCGCTGCAGGATTTCAGTCCTTCATGACGTAGTGTGTTACCAATTGTTTTCTTGGTGACTATGGTCCCAGCTGCCTTGAGATCATTGACAAGATCCTCCCGTGTAGTTCTGGGCTGATTCCTCACCGTTCTCATGATCATTGCAACTCCACGAGGTGAGATCTTGCATGGAGCCCCAGGCCGAGGGAGATTGACAGTTCTTTTGTGTTTCTTCCATTTGCGAATAATCGCACCAACTGTTGTCACCTTCTCACCAAGCTGCTTGGCGATGGTCTTGTAGCCCATTCCAGCCTTGTGTAGGTCTACAATATTGTCCCTGACATCCTTGGAGAGCTCTTTGGTCTTGGCCATGGTGGAGAGTTTGGAATCTGATTGATTGATTGCTTCTGTGGACAGGTGTCTTTTATACAGGTAGCAAGCTGAGATTAGGAGCACTCCCTTTAAAACCTGTTGGGGATAGGGGGCAGTATTTGCACGGCCGGATAAAAAACGTACCCGATTTAATCTGGTTACTACTCCTGCCCAGTAACTAGAATATGCATATAATTGTTTGATTTGGATAGAAAACACCCTAAAGTTTCAAAAACTGTTTGAATGGTGTCTGTGAGTATAACAGAACTCATATGGCAGTCAAAACCCTGAGACAAATCCTGACAGGAAACTGAAATCTGATGTGTGGATATCACTTCAAACATTTGCCATTGAAACACACAGGGGCTTGTGAATCATTTAGCACTTCCTATGGCTTCCACTAGATGTCCCCAGTCTTTACAAAGTGGTTTGAGTCTTCTATGGTAGTAACTGACCCAAAGAGAGGCTGTGGCACTTAGTCACAGGGGATGGGCCATTACCATTGTGACGTCGGCGCCCATGACTACTCTCCCTTTTCGAAACGTTTTGAAAAACAATGCAACTGTCCCAATGGAATATTATTGAAGCCCTGGTTGAAAAAGCCCCTAAAGATTTATGTTATACAACGTTTGACATGTTTGAACGAACTTAAATATATTTTTTTTGCTCTTTCTTGACGACAAGTCAGACGCACACGGTACATTTTCACTAGCCTTCGGAGCGCGCTAACACTATTGGGACATAAATTATTAACTTTTTTGAACAAAACTACATTTGTTATGGACCTGGGATTCCTAGAAGTGCCTTCTGATAAAGATAATCAAAGGTAAGGTATTATTTACAATAGTATTTTTGATGGTTGATCGTTCCAAGTTGGCTCCAACATGTATAGCCTAGACTTTTTTTCTGGGCATACCACGTCGTTTATTGCAAAGTGTGATTTCCCAGTAAAGTTATTTTTAAATCTGGCAAAGCGATGGCATTCAAGACATGTTAATCTGTAAGTCTTT
This sequence comes from Salmo trutta, assembly GCF_901001165.1. Lineage (NCBI taxonomy): Eukaryota > Metazoa > Chordata > Actinopteri > Salmoniformes > Salmonidae > Salmo > Salmo trutta. The sequence continues at coordinate 8,676,873 of NC_042985.1, forward strand.
GAATGACAATATTACATTTTAACAATGTTTTCGAATAGTAATTTTGTAAATTGTAGCGCTAATTCAGCATTTGAGGGAAAAGATTTTCTGAACGTCATGCGCCGATGTAAAATGCTGTTTTTATATATAAATATGAACTTTATCGAACGAAAAATGCATGTATTGTGTAACATGATGTCCTAGGAGTGTCATCTGATGAAGGTTGTCAAAGGTTAGCGCTGCATTTAGCTGTGTTTTGGGTATTTGTGATGCATGCTAGTTGCTTTGAAAATGGCTGTGTGATTATTTCTGGCTGGGTACTCTGCTGACATAATCTAATGTTTTGCTTTTGCTGTAAAGCCTTTTTGAAATCGGACAACGTGGTTTGATTCAGGAGAGGTGTATCTATAAAACGGTGTAAAATAGTCATATGTTTGAGAAATTGAAGTTATAGCATTTATGAAGTTTTGCATTTAGCGCGACGCGATTCCACTGGCTGTTGATTAGGGTGGGACGCAAGCATCCCACTGGCCCAGACAGGTTAAGAGTGTGCTCCTAATCTCAGCTCGTTACCTGTATAAAAGACACCTGGGAGCCAGAAATCTTTCTGATTGAGAGGGGGTCAAATACTTATTTCCCTCATTAAAATGCAAATCAATTTCTAACATTTTTGACATGCATTTTTCTGGATATTTGTGTTATTCTGTCTCTCACTGTTCAAATTAACCTACCATTAAAATTACAGACTGATCATTTCTTTGTCAGTGGGCAAACGTACAAAATCAGCAGGGGATCAAATGCTTTTTTCCCTCACTGTATCCTATAGTTGTGTCCTACCTACCACCAGCGTATCTTATAGCTGTGTCCTACCTACCACCAGCGTATCTTATAGCTGTGTCCTACCTACCACCAGCGTATCCTATAGCTGTGTCCTACCTACCACCAGCATATCCTATAGCTGTGTACTACCTACCACCAGCGTATCCTATAGCTGTGTTCTACCTACCACCAGCGTATCCTATAGCTGTGTTCTACCTACCACCAGCGTATCCTATAGCTGTGTCCTACCTACCACCAGCGTATCTTATAGCTGTGTCCTACCTACCACCAGCGTATCCTATAGCTGTGTACTACCTACCACCAGTGTATCCTATAGCTGTGTACTACCTACCACCAGTGTATCCTATAGCTGTGTACTACCTACCACCAGTGTATCCTATAGCTGTGTACTACCTACCACCAGTGTATCCTATAGCTGTGTACTACCTACCACCAGTGTATCCTATAGCTGTGTACTACCTACCACCAGTGTATCCTATAGCTGTGTTCTAACCTACCAACAGTGTATCCTATAGCTGTGTCCTACCTACCACCAGCGTATCCTATAGCTGTGTTCTACCTACCACCAGTGTATCCTATAGCTGTGTCCTACCTACCACCAGCGTATCCTATAGCTGTGTTCTACCTACCACCAGCGTATCCTATAGCTGTGTTCTACCCATTAGTGTAACACTACCTCACCCCACCCACTCACGTCTCACACACCTGTACGTGGCACAGAGCTGGTAGGTGGCAGCGTGGTACATCTGCAGGGTGTTGGTGTGGTCGTCCAGGGTCCACACCGCCTCATCCCCCCACAGACAGGGGCTGGAGGCCAGGGCCTGTATGGAGGATGGTGGGTCGTAGGGGTCCAGGCGACGCACCGCCTGGAGGGTCCGGCAGTCGATCACCAGCAGGCCTGGACCATGGGAGTACCACAGCTGGGAGGAAGAGCAAGGTGGAGATAAGACTTACACTTTATGATAACCATTTATATTACCAGAGTTTAACACAGTAACATTGTAATGAGGTTACCGGTATTTCACTACTGTATACAATTATTTACTATTTCATCATTTGACCTTGTGGTATACAGGTATATTGAAATATATCAGAATATCTAGATAAATAGATGAATAGATACATTTCGATATATCGGCATATCGTGGTATATTGATATATCTATTCCAACCTGGGATCCACTGTGGACCAGGACCATGCTCCTGACTGGGTAGGGTCTCTGTCTGGGGTCAGAGTCCTCCATCCCAAACATGGTCGTATTGAGGGTGTGAGAACACAGGTAGGTCTCTCCTTCTACAGGCATGTCATCCATTAGGGAGTACACTGCCACCAGACCGTCTGACATCCCCATGAAGACACACGCCTGGGTCTGCATGGGTGGGAGGAGACCAGAATGTTAGGTTGGGGGGGGTGTATACGGAGTGGAGAGTGGTTGAAGGGACATGGAGAGGGAGAGGGAGAGCGAGAGACAGAGATAGTAAAAATAACAACACATCCAAACCTTGATAAAGACTGAAGACTAGATGAAAAGCATGAATGGTGGTGAAAACATTCTTGTTGCCAAGTTAAAATAGAGAGCGGGGCAGTAAAAAGACTCTTGCATGCACTGCTACAGTAAATAATACAACCAGTAAATCAATCTACTGTACGGTTTTCTAATTTAAGTGTAAATATGCGTTTGATAGCGTTCGTCATTCCCGACACATATTTACATGTCATACAACCAGGTCAGCGGCTCAGTGTCACTGTAGAATGTTTTCCCCAGAGTTGTTCCTCCCACGACCTCGCAGTCCCCCTAGCAACTACCAGCTGTTGTTCTACTGTTGTCCTACAGCGGGGCCTGACTGTTCTACCTGTACACCTGACTTCAGTGGAGGATGGGTTTCTGGGAAGGAGGGAAAGATCAAAGGGGGCTCCACGTCTGCAGTGTAACACCCTGAACAGCCGACGTGTCAGAAATATGTTATAGAGCTATGGTACTTTGGGGGTGTTGCCTCTGTCAAAGTTCAAACAAATCGAACTATCCAACACTTCTGCGCCCCTTCTTCGTGGCAAGCAAATCAAAGTGCCTTGCAGGTATAATGTGAGAGAGCCTTTTGCTCCTTATCCCCAGACAGACAGCAGGCTCCGCTAGGTCAGCCTCAACACCTGGACTACCCCAGCCACAGGACACTTCAAAGGGCTGAGGGTCTAGGGAGAGGGGTGGTGAAGGGGGACGGAGAAGGGGAGGTGAGGGGGCAAACAGGCAGTGCTCCTGTTTATCACTAGCAGCACCGAAAGCGTCATGTTGACACAAAACTAATTTACATTTTTAAATGACTTGGCCATTGACTTTTCCTAAATAAGTATATTTAACACAGCACAGCTGATGGCCCATCTAAACTACACCTAAACTATATTGAAATACATTTTACACATAATAATAGAGTTAGCCTAAACACAAGATTAAATTGACAATAGTCTGATGGGTGACAATATTAACAATGGTCTAATTGTATTTGAAGAGATGGGCTAGCGCAGCTTGGAATTGATACAGAGGCAGGGAAACGCAGCAACAGAAAGTGACTTTTAAAATGCTCCTACAGTCGGGGTAGGCAACTAGATTTTTATCAGAGCGGATGGTCGGGGAGGCAGAACATTATTACAATCATTTGTGCACCGCAAATGACCACAACTAAGCCCAAAAAGAGATTGTATTTGAAAATAACAATCATTCCATACCTTGATTACACTGAGACACAATCACGTCTCTTTTTTTATTCCTGGAAATACTTGGGAATAGATTTCCTAAACTAAACTCATTTTTAGCTGAATTCCTGGTGATTTTACTGTCTCGTTGCCCACCTGTGCTACAGAGTCATATGTAGGTAAGACATTTTGATTTCTGTATAATATCTGAAAGAGACGATTCTGAGGTTTCCAAAACACTCATTTTTGCCAAATAGTTTAAAATGAAAGAGATGAGCTCTATTTCAAAATATCACCTTTACCAAGAATAACCACTTCCATGCACTCCACACATGAACACGTGGCAGCATACAGCCCAGGCTACTAAGCAAGGACTAGTAACATAATAAAACCGATAATAATGCTATTCTGTTCTTTTGAAATACATTTTCTTATTGCAATGTTTCTTAAGACCTGCCAAAATGACATCATAATAGAAATTATAATGGGTGTGGTTAGTGGTTTTTCGTTTTCTTTACAAATAGGCTACAGTAACATATACTAATGAAAATGCTATTATGTTCTTTATAAAATATACACATTTGTATTCTAATGTTACCTTCATAAACACAACCAAAGGAACATTTTTCAGGATGCATATATTAAATGGATTTAGACTGTTTGAATGTTGACATCAAAAAGACGCGGCATTGGCTCAGAGCGGGACCGCTCGAAGACTGGCATTTCTACTGTTAAGAGGACCGTAAAACCTCTTTTACCACAGTCGCTGAGTTAGTTAATGATGGTCAGAACGCAAATAAATCCCTACAAATGGTGAAAACAGTCATAGGCTGGTTTCGGAGGCAGTTAGATGGTACCGTATTATTATCAACTGCTGTATTGTTACTGTATAAACACTTTACAGTACAGAGATTAGAGAACACAGATTATCCAGTGTATCAGGGTTACATTGGGGTTTAGTAGATGACGGACCAACAATGGGTTGGGTTCCCATAATTCTTTCTCACAGAGATCCATGCAATCATGTATGGTTGTCCGGGGCTACAACAACAACGTGTATTGTTGGGGTTACCGGTGGACCGGTTAGGGAACTACTGGTCTAGGAGATGGTTTGAGATAGAGTTGTCACGGTAGCAGTATCGCGATAAGTCTCGTGGCAAGGAAACAAAACATGAAGCGGATTTCATTTCTAAAGGAAAACAATCCTAATCTTGGAAACAAAGAGCATTATGTTATCATCCAGAGTCAAATGTGTTTATTTTCCAAGCTATACACAATATTCTAAGAAAGGTTCCTAAAGGACCAAATAGTAGTCTGCTTCATCTTTTCGCCATGGAAAATCGAGAATGGTATTATTGTGATACTGGTATCATGACAACCATACAGGGCAGTAGTGTACAGTATGTTACATGGTCTCTGGCGGGCACGGGGAACAGACAGGTGACAACAGGAGAGTTACCTGGTCTCTGGCGGGCACGGGGAACAGACAGGTGACAACAGGAGAGTTACCTGGTCTCTGGCGGGCAAGGGGAACAGACAGGTGACAACAGGAGAGTTACCTGGTCTCTGGCGGGCACGGGGAACAGACAGGTGACAACAGGAGAGTTACCTGGTCTCTGGCGGGCACGGGGAACAGACAGGTGACTATAGCAGGACAGGAGATCTGTTTCTGGGGCTGGCTCAGTGGACACATCTCCTTTAGACTGTAGATGAACACTTCCTGCTCCTAGAACACACACACACACAAGTAAATACACACACACGTGCATGTACAGTTGAAGTCAGAACTTTACATACACTTAACGTTGGTGTCATTAAAACTCGTTTTTCAACCACTCTACACATTTCTTGTTAACAAACTATAGTTTTGGCAAGTCGGTTAGGACATCAACTTTGTGCGTGACAAGTAATTTTTCCAACAATTGTTTACAGACAGATTATTTCACTTATAATTCACTGTATCACAATTCCAGTGGGTCAGAAGTTTACATACACTAAGTTGAGGGTGCCTTTTAACAGCGTGGAAAATTCCAGGAAATGGCTTTAGAAGCTTCTGATAGACTAATTGACATCATTTGAGTCAATTGGAGGTGTACCTGTGGATGTACACGCAGCCATCATACCACTCAGGAAGGAGACGCATTCTGTCTCCTACAGATGAACGTACTTTGGAGCTAAAAGTGCAAATCAATCCCAGAACAACAGCAAAGGACCTTGTGAAGATGCTGGAGGAAACGGGTACAAAAGTATCTATATCCACAGTAAAACGAGTCCTATATCGATATAACCTGAAAGGCCGCTGAACAAGAAAGAAGCCACTGCTCCAAAACTGCCATAAAAAAGCCAGACTACGGTTTGCAACTGCACATGGGGACAAATATTGTACTTTTTGGAGAAATGTCCTCTGGTCTGATGAAACAAAAATAGAACTGTTTGGCCATAATGACCATCGTTATGTTTGGAGGAAAAAGGGTGAGGCTTGCAAGCCGAAGAACACCATCCCAACCGTGAAGCACAGGGGTGGCAGTATCATGTTGTGAGGGTGCTTTGCTGCAGGAGGGACTGGTGCACTTCACAAAATAGATGGCATCATGAGGAGGGAAAATGATATGGATATATTGAAGCAACATCTCAAGACATCAGTCAGGAAGTTAAAGCTTGGTCACAAATGGGTCTTCCAAATGGACAATGACCCAAAGCATACTTCCAAAATTTTGGCAAAATGGCTTAAGGACAACAAAGTCAAGGTATTGGAGTGGCCATCACAAAGCCCTGACCTCAATCCTATAGAAAATGTGTGGGCAGAACTGAAAAAGTGTGTGCGAGCAAGGAGGCATGCAAACCTGACTCAGTTACACCAGCTTTGTCAGGAGGAATGGGCCAAAATTCACCCAACTTATTGTGGGAAGCTTGTGGAAGGCTACCCAAAACGTTTGACCCAAGTTAAACCATTTAAAGGCAATGCTACCAAATACTAATTGAGTGTATGTAAATGTCTGACCCACTGGGAATGTGATGAAAAAAATAAAAGATGAATAAATCATTCTCTACTATTATTCTGACATTTCACATTCTTAAAATAAAGTGGTGATCCTAACTGACCTAAGACAGGGAATTTTTACTAGGATTAAATGTCAGGAATTATGAAAAACTGAGTTTAAATGTATTTGGCTGGTGTATGTAAACTTCTAACATACTGTACATACAGTACCAGTCAAAAGTTTGGACACCTAATCATTCCATATTTATTTATTTTTTTTGACTATTTTCTACTTTGTAGAATAATAGCGATGACATATTTTTTTTTTTAAACAAATCAAAATATATTTTATATTTGAGATTCTTCAAATATATATTCTTCCTTTGCCTTGATGACAGTTTTGCACACTCTTGGCATTCTCTCAACCAGCTTCATGAGGTAGTCTCCTGGAATGCTTTTCAATTAACAGGTGTGCCTTGTTAAAGTTAATTTGTTGAATGTCTTTCCTTCTTAATGCGTTTGAGACAATCAGTTGTGCTGTGACAAGGAAGGGTGGTATACAGAAGATAGCCCTATTTGGTAAAAGACCAAGTCCATATTATTGCAAGAACAGCTCAAATAAGCAAAGAGAAATGACAGTCCATCATTACTTTAAGACATGAAGGTCAGTCAATCTGGAAAATTTAAAGTGCAGTCGCAAAAACCATCAAGCGCTATGATGAAACTGGCTCTCATGAGGGCTGCCACAGGAAAGGCAGACAGAGTTACCTCTGCTGCAAAGGATAAGGTCAGAGTTACCAGCATCAGAAATCAGCAATTAACTGCACCTCAGATTGCACCTCACAGAGTTCAAGTAACAGACACATCTCAACATCTACTGTTCAGAGGAGACTGTGTGAATCAGGCCTTCATGATGGAATTGCTGCAAAGAAACCACGAATAAAGGACACCAATAGGAAGATCTGGTTTGCGCTTAGTGGGACTATCATTTGTTTTTCAACAAGATAATGACCCAAAACACACCTCCAGGCTGTATAAGGGCTATTTGATCAAGAAGGAAAGTGGTGGAGTGCTGCATCAGATGACCTGGCCTCCACAATAACCAGACCTCAACCCAATTGAGATGGTTTGGGATGAGTTGGACCGCAGAGTGAAAGAAAAGCAGCCAACAAGTGCTTAGCATGTGGGAACTCCTTCAAGACTGTTGGAAAAACATTACAGGTGAAGCTGGTTGAGAGAATGCCAAGAGTGTGCAAAGCTGTCATCAAGGCAAAGGGTGGCTACTTTGAAGATTCTAAAATCTAAAACATATTTTGATTTGTTTAACACTTTTTTGGTTACTACATGGTTTCATGTGTTTTTTCATAGTTTTGACGTCTTCACTATTATTCTACAATGTAGAAAATAGTAAGAATAAAGAAAAACCCTTGAACGAGTAGGTGTGTCCAAACTTTTGATTGGTACAGTACACGCACGATCACACACTTACAGAAACTAAATGTATACAGATATACATAATCAACTCAAGGTGGATAATGTTATACGCTTCCATTTCATGGGCAGAGAAATGCTTTAAAAATATTGCCAATGATCATTTTGTATATAAACACCCATTTATTCTTTAACATGTACCCTAATTCCATAAGTACCAGTGTATTCCTGGCAGTTCCCAATGACCCTCCCCAAACATGCTATCACTAGACTTTACGCTGCTTCACCAGGTTAACATGACAGCAACAAAACTCAGCCTGAGCGTACACACTACAAAGCCACAGGTTAGACTAGAGATGAACATACTTATGGTATGGGGAGAGCAATTGTACTGACATGGTGTCAACATGTACATTGGTTACATAACGAAATCCACCTAAGAAGGCTTATGCCTTTATGTCTGAGGTTTTATGTCATGCTGAGTTCCAAACTGTAAACTTGCAATGTAAATCCAGTGTTAAGGATAGTTTGGCCAAACCCACCCCCAGTGTTTATGTAAACTCACATTTAAGTAAACTGTCAGATGCAAAGAACATGTATGAATAAATATAAGTATTATACTCTAATGTCCATAGGAAACCCAGTGTTAGTGATTGTTTGGCCAACTCCAACCCCAGTGTTAGTGATTGTTTGGCCAACCTCTGTGGCGGTCCATAAGGTGTTGTCCATCTTCATCTGACAGCTCAGCCTGGTTCCTGGACACGGCATCCTCTTCACCTCTACCTGACCCTTCTCTACGTTCACCACACTGTAGTTCCTATAGGACAACACACATTCACTATCACACTGTAGTTCCTATAGGACAACACACATTCACTATCACACTGTAGTTCCTGTAGGACAACACACATTCACTATCACACTGTAGTTCCTATAGGACAACACACATTCACTACCACACTGTAGTTCCTATAGGACAACACACATTCACTATCACACTGTAGTTCCTATAGGACAACACACATTCACTATCACACTGTAGTTCCTGTAGGACAACACACATTCACTATCACACTGTAGTTCCTATAGGACAACACACATTCACTATCACACTGTAGTTCCTATAAGACAACACACATTCACTACCACACTGTAGTTCCTATAGGACAACACACATTCACTATCACACTGTAGTTCCTATAAGACAACACACATTCACTATCACACTGCAGTTCCTATAGGACAACACACATTCACTATCACACTGTAGTTCCTATAGGACAACACACATTCACTATCACACTGTAGTTCCTATAGGACAACACATATTCACTATCTTACTGTAGTTCCTATAGGACAACACACATTCACTCTCACACTGTAGTTCCTATAGGACAACACACATTCACTATCACACTGTAGTTCCTATAGGACAACACACATTCACTATCACACTGTAGTTCCTATAGGACAACACACATTCACTATCACACTGTAGTTCCTATAGGACAACACACATTCACTATCACACTGTAGTTCCTATAGGACAACACACATTCACCATCACACTGTAGTTCCTATAAGACAACACACATTCACTATCACACTGTAGTTCCTATAGGACAACACACATTCACTATCACAGTGTAGTTCCTATAGGACAACACACATTCACTATCACACTGTAGTTCCTATAGGACAACACACATTCACCATCACACTGTAGTTCCTATAGGACAACACACATTCACTATCACACTGTAGTTCCTATAGGACAACACACATTCACTATCACACTGTAGTTCCTATAGGACAACACACATTCACTATCACACTGTAGTTCCTATAAGACAACACACATTCACTATCACACCGTAGTTCCTATAGGACAACACACATTCGCGACCACACTGTAGTTCCTATAGGACAACACACATTCACTACCACACTGTAGTTCCTATAGGACAACACACATTCACTATCACACTGTAGTTCCTATAAGACAACACACATTCACTATCACACTGTAGTTCCTATAGGACAACACACATTCACTATCACACTGTAGTTCCTATAGGACAACACACATTCACTATCACACTGTAGTTCCTATAGGACAACACACATTCGCTACCACACTGTAGTTCCTATAGGACAACACACATTCACTACCACACTGTAGTTCCTATAGGACAACACACATTCACTATCACACCGTAGTTCCTATAGGACAACACACATTCACTATCACACTGTAGTTCCTATAGGACAACACACATTCACTACCACACTGTAGTTCCTATAGGACAACACACATTCACTATCACACTGTAGTTCCTATAGGACAACACACATTCGCTACCACACTGTAGTTCCTATAGGACAACACACATTCACTACCACACTGTAGTTCCTATAGGACAACACACATTCACTACCACACTGTAGTTCCTATAGGACAACACACATTCACTATTGCAGAGTATCTAGAACACACACACACACAGTAGTCCAACAAGTCATACCGAGACAATACACACCATTTAACCGTGTTACCCTGACACAGAGTTAGGACAGTATTCAATCTTTCTCCTTCTTCCCCTGGCGGAGTAGTACCTGCTAACAATTATCATGTCATTCTCATGGTCGGTTCCCATGCTGGAAGCCCTGGCGCAATACCTCTATGAGGGGGTATTAGAATTACAAAGGATCTCTATGGGGTTAACAGCAGGACAGCTGCAGTCAATAGCAGTCATTAGCACCACCTGTATGGAGCGATGAAAGCTGCCTTTATCGTAGTGAGATTATCTCCCAGTCCCCAAGCACACACAGTCACACACAGGGGGAGAGCAACACTAAAGCAATTACTTTCCACCTGGGAGCTTTATTACAGGACAGGAGTGTGTGTGTGTGTTACTCTCAGAGAGGTATGTGCAGAGTATGTATGTGTGTGTGTGTGTGTGTGTGTGTTCTGCCTCCACTGCTCTTTATAAGACAGTCCAAGCATAAGCAGCTTAAATACACCCTCAGATCCTCAGGAAGTCTACACTGAGACTTTTTGGCCAAGGAAAACCTCTGAAATCAACACAAAGAGAAACCAACCTGTCGTCCTTGTCCCCGTCCCAGAAGACAGCGCTGTGTCCCTGCAAGTGGGACAGGAAGAGCTGGGAGTGTGTGTCACAGGCCAGCAGGTACCTCAGACATGGGAAACTGGGCTCCTGCATCTGCCTCACACACTGCATGGCCAGGGGCCTCTGGATCAAGAGAGAGACACACAGTCACTATGTCATACTGTAAGCCAGGGTTCCCCAATTGGTGGCCAGTGGATTGGTGATTTTATCTGAGCAAAAAGAATGTTGGACACAAAAGACTGTAAAAACACCAGCAAATGAGCCCCAAGTATTCCCATGCATAATAGAGAGATTTACTATACTGTATATAAAAATGTATGTGGACACCCCTTCAAATTAGTGGATTCGGCTATTTCAGCCACACCCATTACTGACAGGTGTATAAAATCAAGCACACCGCCATGCAATCTCCATAGACAAACATTTGCAGTAGAATGGCCTTACAGAAGAGCTCAGTGACTTTCAATGTGGCACCGTCTTACAATACCACCTTTCCAACAAGTCAGTTTGTCAAATTTCTGCCCCGCTAGAGCTGCCCCAGTCAACTGTAAGTGCTGTTATTGTGAAATGGAATCGTCTAGGAGCAACAACGGCTCAGCCGTGAAGTGGTAGGCCACGCAAGCTCACAGAACGGGACCGCCGAGTGCTGAAGCGTGTAGCACATAAAAATGGTCTGTCCACGGTTGCAACACTCACTACCGAGTTCCAAACTGCCTCTGGAAGCAACGTCAACACAAGAGCTGTTCGTTGGGAGCTTCATGAAATGGGTTTCCATGGCCGACCAGCAGCACACAAGTCTAAGATCACCATGCCAAGCATCGGCTGGAGCCATTGGACTCTAGAGCACTGGAAACGCATTCTTCGGAGTAATGAATCACACGTCACCATCTGGCAGTCCGACGGACGAAACTGGGTTTGGCAGATGCCAGGAGAACGCTACCTGCCCGAATGCATAGTGCCAACTGTAAAGTTTGGTGGAGGAGGAATAATGGTCTGGGGCTGTTTTTCATGGTTCGGGCTAGGCCCCTTAGTTCCAGTGAAAGGAAATCTTAACGCTACAGCATACAACAACTTTCTAGATGATTCTGTGTTTCCAACTTTGTGGCAACAGCATGACAATGTCCCTGTGCACAAAGCAAGGTCCATATAGAAATTGTTTGTCGAGATCGGTGTGGAAGAACTTGACTGGCCTGCACAGAGCCCTGACCACAACCCCATCGAACACCTTTGGATGAATTGGAACGCCGACTTCAAGCCAGGCCTAATCACCCAACATCAGTGCCTAACCTCACTAATGCTCTTGTGGCTGAATGGAAGCAAGTCCCCACAGCAATGTTCCAACATCTAGTGAAAAGCCTTCCCAGAAGAGTGGAGGCTGTTATAGCAGCAAAGGGGGGACCAACTCCATATTAATGCCGATGATTCTGGAATGAGGTTTTCGACGAGCAGGTGTCCACATACTTTTGGTCATGTATTGTATATGTGATCGTATACAAATGTAAGCAAGGATTGAAATTATTAAGTTTTAGTCAAACATTATATCTGTTTGGGCTTCTTGTGGTCAACTTGAAGTCTACAAATTATTTGTAGTTATGTTTCCGGCCCCGACTATCCACTTAAGAAAGAAAATCGGCCCATGGTTGAATCTAGTTGACAATCCCTGCTGTAAGCCACACAGCATTGTAATATCAGTTGTTAATACACATCTAGATATATGAAAGACAGCATGATAACATGATAGCATTATAGTGGTGCGGATTAGTCATCACACTTTCCTTTTTAAAAAGAGCATATCCAAGCCAGCACAGCTTGGCTCACTAGTGTGAAAAGTGTATTGGCGTCCCAGCCCACAGCCCCTCACCTTCTCAGGCTTAGTGTCCCAGCACTCAATCATCAGGCCATGCAGACAGTGGAACTGGACTTCCTCTGGGTTTCCCAGGGTGGGACGGATGCCTTTAGACAGCTTCTTAGCTATCTGGAGCTGGTGCTGGCCCAACGCAGGCCTACAACCTGACAGCAACTCATACACAACCATCCCATACGAGAACATATCCACCTGGGCGAGTGAGTGAAAGAGAGAGAGAGAGAAAGAGAATGGGAGATTGATTTAATATGTTATATACACAATGTACAAAACATTAAGAATACCTGCTCTTTCCATGACATAGACTGACCAGGTGAAAGCTATGATCCCTTATTGATGTCACTTGTTAAAAACACTTCAAAATCAGTGTAGATGAATGGGAGGAGACAGGTTAAAGAAGGAGTTTTAAGCCTTGAGACAATTGAGACATGGATTGTGTATGTGTGCCATTCGGAGGGTGAATGGGCAAGACAAAACATCTAAGTGCCTTTGAACAGGGTATGGTAGTAGGTGCCAGGCACACCAGTTTGTGTCAAGAACTGCAACGCTGCTGGGTTTTTCATGCTCAACAGTTTCCTTTGTGTATCAAGAATGGTCCACTATCCAAAAGACATCCAGCCAACGTGACACAACTGTGGAAAGCATTGGAGTCAACATGGACCAGCATCCCTGTGGAACGCTTTCGACACCTTGTAGTCCATGTTCCGACAAATTGAGGAGGGGGGTTGCAACTCAATATTAGAAAGGTGTTCTTAATGTTTTGTACAGTCAGTGTATATATTTCTATATTGATTTAATTGCTTTGGCAATGTACGTTTCTATGCCAATAGATCTTCTTCAATTAAATTGAATAGCACACACACCAGTCATCCCATTGTAATAGTCAGACTCTAATGTTATCTATGAAGGCCATTCAGCTTGGTGATGGAACACAAAATAGCATATTTTCTGTCCAAGAAATAGTCCAAGTTGAATTCCTTTCTATGAATGGCCATGAGCTTGAGATGAACAGCCCACTGTGGCTTTCTTCCCAGGGTTTATTTAACGCAGCGCAGACAGATGGGGCCAAAATGCACCGGAGTGGTGAGTTTCCACGCTCTGTTAGCGTTACGGTAGCAGTCCTGGCTCCTCGCCACGATGACATCACTTGGCAACTATTCTGAGAATCCTCAACGTCCGTGGAACTCGGAGTCAGAGGGGCTACAGGAAGGGTCATGGTATATTCTCTATGGTACATTCCCTGTCTGTCAGCAATCTCTAGCAAAGGTATGACAGGGGAAATCCAATGTTGCCAAAGAAAATATGGGTTGTTGAATATTATACTATTATATTACACACTATTTATGTATAACCCGTTTATAGATTAGTTAAGTACACAGAATGTCTGCTATTCCATCTCTGTCTTTCCATTTTACTCTCTCCAGCGCTCTCTCTCTTGCTCTTTCTCCCTCTCGCCATCTCTCGCTCTTTCTCCCTCTCAGTCTTTCCATTTTAGTCACTCTCTCTTTCCTCTCCATCTCTTCCTGCAGTATTACAATAACTACATCCTGAAACCTCATTTGAAGTTAAATCAAAGAGGAACCAAAAAGGATTAATGTATGGCAGGAGGGACATGATTGGCTGAGAACAGCAGAACAGGGTCAGAGTATAGACGTGAGAGTTTAACAGCAGAACAGGGTCAGAGTATAGACGTGAGAGTTTAACAGCAGAACAGGGTCAGAGTATAGACGTGAGAGTTTAACAGCAGAACAGGGTCAGAGTATAGACGTGAGAGTTTAACAGCAGAACAGGGTCAGAGTATAGACGTGAGAGTTTAACAGCAGAACAGGGTCAGAGTATAGACGTGATGGTTTAACAGCAGAACAGGGTCAGAGTATAGACGTGATGGTTTAACAGCAGAACAGGGTCAGAGTATAGACGTGAGAGTTTAACAGCAGAACAGGGTCAGAGTATAGACGTGAGAGTTTAACAGCAGAACAGGGTCAGAGTATAGACGTGAGAGTTTAACAGCAGAAACAGGGTCAGAGTATAGACGTGAGAGTTTAACAGCAGAACAGGGTCAGAGTATAGACGTGAGAGTTTAACAGCAGAACAGGGTCAGAGTATAGACGTGAGAGTTTAACAGCAGAACAGGGTCAGAGTATAGACGTGAGAGTTTAACAGCAGAACAGGGTCAGAGTATAGACGTGATGGTTTAACAGCAGAACAGGGTCAGAGTATAGACGTGATGGTTTAACAGCAGAACAGGGTCAGAGTATAGACGTGAGAGTTTAACAGCAGAACAGGGTCAGAGTATAGACGTGAGAGTTTAACAGCAGAACAGGGTCAGAGTATAGACGTGAGAGTTTAACAGCAGAACAGGGTCAGAGTATAGACGTGAGAGTTTAACAGCAGAACAGGGTCAGAGTATAGAAGTGATGGTTTAAAGTCACCTCTCACTTCCCTTTGAGAGGATGTTCAATTGAGTTGGAGGGTTAAAGGAGATTTAACCCCCTAGAAAAACAGTCAAACCAGTGTGTGTGTGTGTGTGTGTGTGTGTGTGTGTGTCTGTGCGTCAAACCACTTAAAAGCCCTGCTAAGCCAGCCCAGACCCCCTAGAGAGAGTGGAGCCCAGAGATGGTAGACAGCCATGTTGGAAAGGCTCATTAAAATGAGGACATAAAAGCCCATAGGATTAAAGTACACAGAGACAGAGTTGGTTGGTTGGTTGGCTTCATACCGTAGTTGGCTAATTCATGGTTGACTAATACATATCAGACTGGGAGTCGATTGCCTGATGAGCAACCACAGAGGGAGAGTTAATTGGATAATTCATATCAGGATGAGAGATGATTGGCTAATGAGCAGAAAAAGCAGGAGCTAATTGCCCACCTAACCAACATAGAGGGCAAGTTGAGTAAATTCCAGTTTCCTCTAGAATATATTCCACAAGAAACTTGTCATTTACGGGAACACTTCACCTCAGACGGGTAGGCTATGGGATATTACTGTACGTCCAGTACACTCATACAGGCATTAGGGAATGGATGACTTAGTCATAGACATGTGGTAAATGATACACTCTACATGCTGTATGGACACATACTGTGTAAAAATATGGTACCCAGACATACTGCACAGTAAAACACACATCTCATTTCCTTACATTTCACTTGCAGCAGCACACACACGTTACTAATCAGACACACGTTACTAATCAGACACACGTTACTAATCAGACACACGTTACTAATCAGACACACGTTACTAATCAGACACACGTTACTAATCAGACACACGTTACTAAATCAGACACATGTTACTAATCAGACACATGTTACTAATCAGACACATGTTACTAATCAGACACTAACGTGAATTGTCCAAAAGACGAAGTGACCAGTCATAACACAGCCACCTTCCCATAAATCCACACAAGTCCTTTTCTCTGAGGACCGCATACCCACATAAAACAGGATATGTATATGGTGTAACATAGGGACCTAGTAATTATATAGGTATACACTGAGTGGACTAAACATTAAGAACACCTGCTCCTTCCATGACATAGACTGACCAGGTGAATCCAGGTGAAAGCTATGATCCCTTATTGATGTCACTTGTTAAAACCACTTTAATCAGTGTAGATGAAGGAGAGGAAACAGGTTAAAGAATGATTTTTAAGCCTTGAGACAGTTGAGACATGGATTGTGTATGTGTGTTATTCAGAGGGTGACTGGGCAAGACAAAATATTTAACAGCCTCTGAACAGGTATGGTAGTAGGTGCCAGGTGCACTGGTTTGTGTCAAGGACTGCAAGAACTGGGTTTTTCACGTTCAACAGTTTCCCGTGTTCATCAAGAATGGTCAACCACCCAAAAGACATCCAGAAAACTTGACAACTGTGGAAAGCATTGGAGTCAACATGGACCAGCATCCCTATGGAACGCTTCGACACCTTGTAGAGTCCATGTCCTGACAAATTGAGGCTGTTCTGAGAGTAAAACGGATGGGGAGGTGCAACTCCATATTAGGACGGTGTTCTGAATGTTTTGTACACTCAGTGTATATAGATACTGCATGGAATTAAAGAAATCATGTCAATATACAGTCAGAACTGTTACCCTAAATGATACAGTCAGTACCGTTACCCTAAATGATACAGTCAGTTATGTTACAGCAAATGATACAGTCAGTACCGTTACCCTAAATGATAGTCAGTACCGTTACCCTAAATGATACAGTCAGTACCGTTACCCTAAATGATACAGTCAGTACCGTTACCCTAAATGATACAGTCAGTACCGTTACCCTAAATCAGTGGTTCCCAAACTTTTTATAGTCCAATACCCCTTCAAACATTCAACCTCCAGCTGCGTACCCCCTCTAGCAGCAGGGTCATCGCACTCTCAAATGTTGTTTTTTGCCATCATTGTAAGCCTGCCACACACACACTATACGATACATTTATTAAACATAAGAATGAGTGTGAGTTTGTCACAACCCGGCTCGTGGGAAGTGACAAAAAGCTCTTATAGGACCAGGGCACAAATAGTAATCTTAATCAATAATTTTGCTCTTTATTTAATCATCTTACATATAAAACCTTATTTGTTCATCAAAAATTGTGAATAACCACAGGTTAATGAGAAGGGTTTGCTTGAAAGGATGCACATAACTCTGCAATGTTGGGTTGTATTGGAGAGAGTCTCAGTCTTAAATTCTTTTCCACACACAGTCTGTGCCTGCATTTAGTTTTCATGCTAGTGAGGGCCGAGAATCCACTCTCACATACTGTAGGTACGTGGTTGCAAAGGGCATCAGAGTCTTAACAGCGTGATTTACCAAGGCAGAATACTCTGAGCGCAGCCCAATCCAGAAATCTGGCAGTGGCTTCTGATAAAATTCAATTTTCACAGAACCACTTGTTGCAATTTGGATGAGGCTCTCGGTAAGTGGACTGGAGGCAGGGCATGAAAGGGATAACGAATCCAGTTGTTTGTGTCATCCGTCTCGGGAAAGTACCTGCGTAATTGCGCACCCAACTCACTCAGGTGCTTCGTTATATCACACTTGACATTGTCTGTAAACAAAAAAAAAATCATACAATGATAGAAAGATCTGAGTGTTGTCCTTGTTAATGCAGACAGAGAAGAGCTCCAACTTCTTAATCATAGCCTCAATTTTGTTCTGAATCCTAGATTCAGATCTTTCAGGCGAGAAAAAACATCACCCAGATAGGCCAGTCGTGTGAGAAACTCGTCATCATGCAAGCGGTCAAACAAGTGAAAATTATGGTCAGTAGAGAAAACATTAAGCTCGTCTCTCAATTCAAAAAACGTGTCAATACTTTGTCCCTTGACAACCAGCGCACTTCTTTATGTTGTAAAAGCTTTACATGGTCGCTGCCCATATCATTGCATAGTGCTGAAAATACACGAGAGTTCAGGGGCCTCGTTTTAACAAAGTTAACCATTTTCACTGTAGTGTCCAAAACATCTTTCAAGCTGTCCGGCATTCCCTTGGCAGCAAGAGCCTCTCGGTGGATGCTGCAGTGTACCCAAGTGGCGTCGGGAGCAATTGCTTGCACGCGCGTTACCACTCCACTATGTCTCCCTGTCATGGCTTTTGCGCCATCAGTACAGATACCACCACATCTTGACCACCAAAGTCCATTTGATGTCACAAAGCTGTCCAGTACTTTAAAAATATCCTCTCCTGTTGTCCTGGTTTCCAGTGGTTTGCAGAAGAGGATGTCTTCCTTAATTGGCCTCCCATAAACGTAACGGACATATACCAGGAGCTGTGCCAGGCCTGCCACGTCTGTTGACTCAGTCAGCTGTAACGCATATAATTCACTGGCTTGTATGCGAAGCAGTAATTGTTTCAAAAGATCTCCTGCCATGTCACTGATGCGTCGTGAAACAGTGTTGTTTGATGAAGACATTGTCTGTATAGTTTCTTTGGCCTTTTCCCACAGTATTGTCCCAGCCATATCTGCTGTAGCAGGAACAATTAAGTCCTCCACAATAGCATGGGGCTTGCCTGTCCTAGCCACTCGGTAGCTCACCATATAAGATGCTTCTAGCCCCTTCTTATTAATGGTATCTGTTACTTTTATACATGAAAGTCATCTTAATTCTCACTCCAAAAACTCCCATGGCTTATTTTTCAAATTGGCATGTTTTGTTTCTAAATGTCTGCGCAAGAGTGAAGGTTTCATCGAGTTGTGAGATAGTACTTTTGCACATATAACACACTGTGGCTGAGGAAAGGCACTACTCCCAATATAAGAGAACCCCAAATCAATGTAGTTCTCATCATATTTGCACCTCTTCGATGGTCCAACGTCCCATTCTGTTGTTCGGTGCTTTCCTGGATAAGGGGGCAGTAGCTCTTCAGCTGCATCAGATTCACAACTGTCAGTGTCCATGCTAGCTGGACTAACAACAAATGTAGAATTACTGATGCTAACATTGGATGTGCTCATGGAAGCAGAACAACTTGTGTCGTCGACAGGTGCAGGTGTAGTACTGCTGGTATGCGTCTCTATGGACGCCGGCCTTACGTTTTTTAGCCATTTATACATTTTAGAGTAAACGGAAATGAGCAGCAGCTACGTTTGGCTACATATGGACCGTTAGTGGAATTCCTGCGAGAGAGTAATGGTTAAAGTGATTGGATGTTAATTATTTGACTAGGCTACCTGTATTTGACATTGTGTTGTTATTTTGCTGAACACTAGATAGTTCAATTACATTTTTTGGCAGTGAAACGAGGCTACTCATGTGAGAAAAAAAAACCTTACCCAAATGTATAGCCCCGTTGGAAAATATAAATGGACTGTTTGAAAATGTGAAGATTTTTTTTTCTTCCCCAAAACAAAAATACAAAATAAATATATATATTTTTTATTTATTTTATTTTGTAAAAATGTGACTATCATTCAGGGCAGGTATTCCCAAACTGAGGTACGCGCAATGCCGTCGGGGGTACCTAAATGATATTCAGTACTATTACCCTAAATGATACAGTCAGTAATATTACCCTAAATGTTAGTCATTAACATTACCCTAAATGATACAGTCAGTAACATTACCCAATAGCACTAGCCTAAATACAAGGAAATGTTGGTCAGTACAGTTACCACATAGGGCAGGTAGCCTAGTGGTTAGCGCATTGGACTAGTAACCGAAAGGTTGCAAGATCAAATCCCTGAGCTGAACAAGGCAGTTAACCCACTGTTCCTAGGCCATCATTGAAGATTGTAGTGAGTCCCTATTGGGACTATTCCATTGGTTCCTTTGTATCAGGCAGAGTAAATCAAGTACAGATGAAGTATTTGTATGTAATATATGTATGTAGTTGACCCCAGGTGTGGTAGGCACTACCTTACATTACACATTGACATTCAAGTTATTTAGCAGACACTCTTATCCAGAGCGACTTTCAGGAGCAATTAGGGTTAAGTGCCTTGCTCAAGAGCACCTTGACAGATTTTTCACCAAGTCAGCTCAGGAATTCGAACCAGCGACCTTTCGGTTACTGGCCCAACGCTCTTAACTGCTAGGTTACCTGCCACCATAGACCTTCTAATCATCTACCTTCTCATCATAAACAATGCCTGGGCGTATCTCGGGGGCCTGGTACCCCGGCGTGCCCTCCACTCCCAGTGCCCCCTCGTGGAAGGACTGGCGCGAGATGCCGTAGTCCGACAGCTTGATATTCACCGGGTCACACACCTAGGATGAGGCAAAGAAGGATTACGCCAACTTCACACAAACATGCAACACTATTTTTACTACTGGGAGGGCCAAAACACTTCTGGTTTTCATCCTCTCCTTCTCATCAGGGACTGATTCAGACCTGGGACACCAGGTGAGTGCATTTAACTACCAGGTAAAAACAAAAAAACTGAAGTGTTTTGGCTTTCCAGGACTGGAATTGAACAACCCAGACATAGTGGCTAGGGTTCGATTTGGAATTCTGCCCTTCATACTAATCACCTACCTCCAGGGACCACACCAGGATGTTGTCTGACTTGAGGTCACAGAAGATGATGTTCTTCCTGTGCAGGTAGGCCAGCCCCGCTGCGATCTGATAGGCTGCCTTGAAGGTGAGCATGTGACCCAGAGGCATGTACCTGGAGCCTGATGGGGAGAGGGGGTGGAGTTAAAAGGGCAAGTTTAAAATGTTTTCATAACTTGAGTAGAGAAGATTCTCAGCATTGGGGATCTCTCTAGCTGTGGATCTCTGTCTCGCCGTCTCTCTCCCTGTCTGGTGTGTCAGTCTTTGTCTCTCTCTCTTTCTACCTCTTCATACCTTTATGTCTGTCCTCCAGCACAATGTTGAGGCTGCCCAGGGGAGCCAGCTGCAGGGCGAAGCAGAGTGGGTGGATACTGATTCCCACCAGGGGCACGATGCACGGGTGCTGCAGGGAGTGGAGCATGCTGGCCTCCTGGCGGAACTCTGAGAAGCTCCGGCACGCGTCCATGGACTGAAGGTGCTTCATCATGGTGTCTGGTGGAGGGAAGGGAGTGGGGTGAGGAGAGGGGGGTGGGGTAAGGAGGAGGGGAGTAGGGTCAGGAGAGGAGGAGGGGAGTGGGGTCAGGAGTGTGGGGTCAGGAGAGGAGGGGAGTGGGGTGAGGAGAGGGGAGTGGGGTCAGGAGTGTGGGGTCAGGAGTGTGGGGTCAGGAGAGGAGGGGAGTGGGGTGAGGAGAGGGGGGTGGGGTCAGGAGAGGAGGAGGGGAGGGGAGTGGGGTGAGGAGAGGGGGGTGGGGTGAGGAGGTTGGGGTCGGGAGAGGAGGGGAGTGGGGTCAGGAGAGGAGGAGGGGAGTGGGGTCAGGAGTGTGGGGTCAGGAGTGTGGGGTCAGGAGAGGAGGGGAGTGGGGTGGGGTGAGGAGAGGGGGGTGGGGTCAGGAGAGGAGGAGGGGAGTGGGGTGAGGAGAGGGGGGGTGGGGTCAGGAGAGGAGGAGGGGAGTGGGGTGGGGTGAGGAGAGGGGGGTGGGGTCAGGAGTGTGGGGTCAGGAGAGGAGGGGAGTGGGGTGAGGAGAGGGGGGTGGGGTCAGGAGAGGAGGAGGGGAGTGGGGTGAGGAGAGGGGGGTGGGGTGAGGAGTGTGGGGTCGGGAGAGGAGGAGGGGAGTGGGGTGAGGAGAGGGGGGTGGGGTTAGGAGAGGAGGAGGGGAGTGGGGTGAAGAGAGGGGAGTGGGGTCAGGGGTGTGGGGTCAGGAGTGTGGGGTCGGGAGAGGGAGGAGGGGAGGGGAGTGGGGTGAGGAGAGGGGGGTGGGGTCAGGAGTGTGGGGCCAGGAGAGGAGGGGAGTGGGGTGGGGTGAGGAGAGGGGGGTGGGGTCAGGAGAGGAGGAGGGGAGTGGGGTGAGGAGAGGGGGGTGGGGTCAGGAGAGGAGGAGGGGAGTGGGGTGAGGAGAGGGGGGTGGGGTGAGGAGTGTGGGGTCGGGAGAGGAGGAGGGGAGTGGGGTGAGGAGAAGGGGGTGGGGTCAGGAGAGGAGGAGCGGAGTGGGGTGAGGTGAGGAGAAAGGGGTGGGGTGAGGTGAGGAGAAGGGGGTGGGGTCAGGAGAGGAGGAGGGGGTGGGGTGAGGAGGAGGGGAGTGGGGTGAGGTGAGGAGAAGGGAGTGGGGTCAGGAGAAGGGGGTGGGGTCAGGAGAAGGGGGTGGGGTCAGGAGAGGAGGAGGGGTGAGGAGAGAGGAGTGGGGTCAGGAGAGGAGGAGCGGAGTGGGGTGAGGAGAGGGGAGTGGGGTCAGGAGTGTGGGGTCAGGAGTGTGGGGTCAGGAGAGGAGGAGGGGAGTGGGGTGAGGAGAAGGGGGTGGGGTCAGGAGAGGAGGAGCGGAGTGGGGTGAGGTGAGGAGAAAGGGGTGGGGTGAGGTGAGGAGAAGGGGGTGGGGTCAGGAGAGGAGGAGGGGGTGGGGTGAGGTGAGGAGAAGAGGGTGGGGTCAGGAGAGGAGGAGGGGAGTGGAGTGGGGTGAGGAGAGGGGAGGGGGTGGGGTCAGGGGAGGGGGTGAGGAGAGGGGGTGGGGTGAGGGGAGGAGGAGAGGGGGTGGGGTGAGGGGAGGAGGAGTGGAGTGAGGTGAGGGGTGGGGTCAGGAGAGGGGGGTGGGGTCAGGAGAGGAGTGGGGTGGGGTCAGGAGAGGGGGGTGGGGTCAGGAGAGGAGTGGGGTGTGGGTCAGGAAGGGAGGGAGGAGAGCAAAGATAACAGTCAAATCACATTTTATTTGTCATATGCGCCAAATTCTTACCAGCCCTTAACCAAAAATACAGTTAAGAAAAATAAGACTTAAGAAAATATTTACTAAATAAACTAAAGTAAAAAAATAAAAGAGTAACAATAAAATAACAATAAGGAGGCCATATACAGGGGGTATTGTTATTGAGTCAATGTGCATGTAGGTAGGGGTACATGTAGGTAGGGGTAAAGTGACTATGCATAGATAATAACAGAGAGTTGCAGCAGGAGGGGGCAAACTAATCTGGGTAGCAATTTAGCTGTTCAGCAGTCTTATGGCTTGAGGGTAGAAGCTGTTAAGGAGCCTTTTGGACCTAGACTTGGCGCTCCAGTACTGCTTGCCGTGTGGTAGCAGAGAGAACAGTCTATGACTTGGGTGGCTGGAGTCAAACATGGAGTCAAAACATGCAGATCCACTTTGAAACGTAAATGCTGCTTCAAATCATAAAATCATAAAATTGACAGATAGATTTGTAAAAGTATTCATGTAGTCCCTCTGTGTGGCTCTGGACATGGGCAGAGCTTACAAAACCAGATGAAAAAACCACGGTTCCCGTTACCGGGGCAGATTTACACCCCTAGCCTTGTTAATGGTGCGGGCCAGAGAGAGGGGCTGTTGTGGCCTCTTTAACAGAGAACATCTGGGATTGGTACATCTCTTTCTGGACCAAAATGTATGAAATATAACCATTAATTCTTGAGTAATGTAACTTATAACATGAGTGGTTATATTTCTCCAGACCCTCAGCTGTTTACCAAAATACTGATAGTCCATTAATAGATAGATGTGTGTGTGTGTTGACGTGTCTGTGTGTATGTGTGTGTGTGTGTATGTGTTCACATGTGTGTGTGTGTGTGTGTGTGTGTGTGTGTATATATATATATGTGTTGACATGTGTGTGTTAATGGTTTTGGTTACAGGTGCCTGCTGTGCTGGGGTCCCTCTCTCTTTCTATAAAGGCTAATGAGAAGTATTAGGTTTCTGGCTGTACTCAACCTCTACACCAGGGGTTGGAAACTAGATTCAGCAACAGGACGATTTTTGTCAGAGCGAATGGTTGGGAAGACGGAAAATAATCATAAGAATTTGAACACTGCAAACTGACCACAAGCCCCAAAATATTGTTATTTTTTTACATTGAGACTCCACCATGTCTCTTTTTTATTCGTGGGAATACTTGGCAACAGATTTCCTAAATATATATATATATTTTTTTTTTGTTGAATTCCTGTTGATTTGACAGATTTAAATCAGTTTGCTGGCCGGTTTTGGCCAGTGGGCCGCCTGTTGACCTCTGCTCTACATCATCCTACATACAGCATAGCAGATCCCTGGTTCACGCCCAGCTCGGGGCAGACAGGAAAGGAAGATATACTGTTACATATACAGCTTGATGTCTGTATGGCTTTTGACCACTTGCTGCAAAGCAAATTGCTCCTTGGAGGCTAATAAACTATCTTTACTACTACAGTGCAGCATGTCCGACCTGGGCTAGAGTCACTAGACTGGAACAATAGAGTTTGACCCCTTGGTCCAGTCAGATCAGCAGGGTTATTTCAGATCACCTTGGGGATTGACCTCAGAAAGTGGGGATGGACAGAGAGAGAGAGAGGGATAAAAGAGAGAGAGGGAGAAGGAGAAGAGAAAGAGAGAGAGGGAGAAAAGAGAGAGCGAGGGAGAGAGAGAGGGAGAGAGAGAGAGAGAGAGAAAGAGAGAGCGAGAGAGAGGGAGAGGGCTAGAGGAAAAAGAGAGGAATGGAAAAGACAGAGACAAAAGAGAGGGAGAAGGCTGGAAGCGAGAGAGATGGTGGTAGGAGAGAGAGAGAGGACTGGGGAGATGGATGGTCTATTCCCAGTGTGGGAACAGGGTAATGCTGACTACTCCTACAGTATATCACTGTCCTGTCACATCAGACAGAGGTTAAAGGATAACGTTTGTCCAACGTCCTCTCCATCAGAGGAAGGTGAAAGGATAACGTTTGGATGTTGTTTGGAATTACATGTAGATAATGGTCTCTGGAGACATGGGATAGTGTGTACTTTACTCTCCAGTCACGTTTGTAAACGCTAAACTGCACAAATATCCCCTCTAACGCCTGTATGAACACAGGATATACCTACACACACCTCAATAGGCTGGTATTTCAACATGGTTGTGTGTAGGTGGAGGTTCAGCATTGTCATTTCAGAAAATGTCCTTAATATATCTGCCTTAAGTGAGGAATGATAGTGTTTTACAATATAAAAAAAGTGATATATATACAAAAAAAGAAATGCATTCTGATGCAAAATTGCATTCTATGGTGCAGCCTTCCTATTTTTCAACCAAAGCTGGTCTGTTTTTTGTTGTCAAATTGAAAGGCTGCACCCTCCCTCTCTTCGATCAGCATCACTCAGACGTGTGATCATTTCCTCACGATTGAACATGTAGATATCGCGCTGCCATTTCCTGGTTGCTAAAAACCTACATTGTTCGCTTAATTTCAGTTTATGTACCATCTAAAATCGCTGCGAAATGTCTTTTCAATAATGATACATAGTATTTTCAGCTGTTTGCTGCTTGTGGACAAAACTGAAAGTCGACTCAAAAGCAAGTCTCCACTGAGGTTGTGGGGGAGGGGGGAGAGTTGTCTGAATTCAGACTGCGTTGTTGCAATTCGCCTTGTTTCCTTAAGGGGGCTTCATTTTAGATGATGCCCCTTTAATCTCATATCTTATGATCTCTTCTTACCTAGGGAATGGCTGTATTATCTGCTGGCACTTTGTGGCTTAGATCTAAGGTGCTGGGGAACACATTGTGACAAATCCAATTATAAGAAGCATTATTGAGGATCATATAGCATCACCATCTATCACCCTGCTGAGTGAACCCCTCGTCTGGCCTTTAGGAGGCCTTTATGAGTGAACCCCTCGTCTGGCCTTTAGGAGGCCTTTATGAGTGAACCCCTCGTCTGGCCTTTAGGAGGCCTTTATGAGTGAACCCCTCGTCTGGCCTTTAGGAGGCCTTTATGAGTGAACCCCTCGTCTGGCCTTTAGGAGGCCTTTATGAGTGAACCCCTCGTCTGGCCTTTAGGAGGCCTTTATGAGTGAACCCCTCGTCTGGCCTTTAGGAGGCCTTTATGAGTGAACCCCTCGTCTGGCCTTTAGGAGGCCTTTATGAGTGAACCCCTGGTCTGGCCTTTAGGAGGCCTTTATGAGTGAACCCCTCGTCTGGCCTTTAGGAGGCCTTTATGAGTGAACCCCTCGTCTGGCCTTTCGGAGGCCTTTATGAGTGAACCCCTCGTCTGGCCTTTAGGAGGCCTTTATGAGTGAACCCCTCGTCTGGCCTTTAGGAGGCCTTTATGAGTGAACCCCTCGTCTGGCCTTTAGGAGGCCTTTATGAGTGAACCCCTCGTCTGGCCTTTCGGAGGCCTTTATGAGTGAACCCCTCGTCTGGCCTTTAGGAGGCCTTTATGAGTGAACCCTTTCCACAAAGCCATTTATAAGTAGTCAACTGGATTGCAGAATTATATCCTGGTCTGCAGGAGGGGTCAGCCAATTAATTATAGGCTACTCCTGACCTGAGCAAACATTCCAGCACTGCAGGTGGTAACCTTGGTTTTATACCTGTTCAGACTATACACAGTCCAGCACTGCAGGTGGTAACCTTGGCTTTATACCTGTTCAGACTATACACAGTCCAGCACTACAGGTGATAACCTTGGCTTTATACCTGTTCAGACTATACACAGTCCAGCACTGCAGGTGGTAACCTTGGTTTTATACCTGTTCAGACTATACACAGTCCAGCACTGCAGGTGACAACCTTGGTTTTATACCTGTTCAGACTATACACAGTCCAGCACTGCAGGTGATAACCTTGGCTTTATACCTGTTCAGACTATACACAGTCCAGCACTACAGGTGACAACCTTGGCTTTATACCTGTTCAGACTATACACAGTCCAGCACTACAGGTGATAACCTTGGCTTTATACCTGTTCAGACTATACACAGTCCAGCACTACAGGTGACAACCTTGGTTTTATACCTGTTCAGACTATACACAGTCCAGCACTACAGGTGATAACCTTGGCTTTATACCTGTTCAGACTATACACAGTCCAGCACTACAGGTGGTAACCATGGCTTTATACCTGTTCAGACTATACACAGTCCAGCACTGCAGGTGGCGCTATGCACCTTTTCAGTTTGTTTACAAACCGCCAATACACATATGAGTTGAAGAAGAAATTGACTACTTTTAAATGGAGATAGCCCTCAATGGCACTTCCCATGCTGTCACATAAGTGATAATGGCAAAGATAGGGGGTGGGGTCTCTTTCGAACGCTGAGGAATGAACTGCTTCTCTCGGGGGGGGGGGGGGGGGGCGGGCTGTTGATTGAATTTGACCGCTTGACTGATATTACCAGAACGTAATTTGATTGTAAACAACAGGGAAATACAAGTGATTATTGAGCATCTCCTGTCCCTGGGACATTAAACCTTTTGGCCTCGATCACATCGATTGTATCTCTCTCTCACACGCGCACACACGCGCACTCACACACGCACGCACAGGTTCGTAAATGGACTGAAATATTATAAACAAAATGTGCTGACTGGCCGAACACGGAAATGACGAGTCAGCATTTTGTTATTCCATGGAGCAGGATGTCGTGAGTAACAGTTCCACTGAGTCCCTGGTGATGCAACCCTATCACAGATCTCCATTGACTCATGATAATGTCAGTACAAGTACAAGATACAGGAATGTGAGAGAAAAGGCTGTCTAAGGGACAAGAAGACGAGAAGGGAAAGAAAGAGAGAGATGATTCAGCCTCTGCTATGGACAAGGCGGAGAGGAAAGAAAGAGGAGACAGGAGAAAAGGAATGAGAGGAGTGAGGACAGGAGGGAGGAGAGGAGGGAGGAAAGGAGTGAGGAGGGAGGAGAGGAGTAAGGAGAAGAGGGAGGAGAGGAGGAGAGGAGGGAGGAGAGGAGTGAGGACAGGAGTGAGGACAGGAGGGAGGAGAGGAGGGAGGAGAGGAGTGAGGAAAGGAGTGAGGAAAGGAGGGAGGAGAGGAGTGAGAAGAGGAGGGAGGAGAGGAGTAAGGAGAAGAGGGAGGAGAGGAGGAGAGGAGGGAGGAGAGGAGTGAGGACAGGAGTGAGGACAGGAGGGAGGAGAGGAGGGAGGAGAGGAGTGAGGAGAGGAGTGAGGAGGAGGACAGGAGGGAGGAGAGGAGTGAGGAGTGAGGAGAGGAGGGAGGAGAGGAGAGGAGTGAAGAGAGGAGGAAGGAGAGGAGGGGGGGAGGAGGAGGACAGGAGGGAGGAGTGAGGAGAGGAGTGAGGAGAGGAGTAAGGAGAGGAGGGATGAGAGGAGTGAGGAGAGGAGTAAGGAGAAGAGGGATGAGAGGAGTGAGGAGAGGAGTAAGGAGAGGAGGGAGGAGAGGAAGGGAGGAGAGGAGGAGAGGAGGGAGGAGAGGAGGGAGGAGAGGAGGGAGGAGAGCAGCTCCAGGGTGATAGATGATGATGCGCTCTTATCCTGAAGAGAGAGGGGGTGTCCCAAATGGAACCCTAGTACCTTTACAGTGCACTAGGTCGGACCAGGGCCCATAGGGCTCTGAATAGAGAGTCATTTGGGACACACCCAGACAGTCCTTATCACAGCCTGGGGAGATAGAGAAGACAGGAGCAGAAATTAGATGGGAAGAGAAAAGGACAGGGGATGAGAGGGATGAACAGATGGGAAGAGAAGATCATGAGGATTCCTCAGAGCCTGCAGAGAGATAGCTTTTATCACTGTCAGGGATACAGAGAAGACAGAAGGAAACAAAGAGAGGAGACAGATGATGAAGAGGTGATGGAAGGCGTAAAAAGAGGGGAGGAGAGAAGAGAGGGGAGGATATAGAGGAGAGAACAGGGTCATGATGAGAAAATAGATATCAGGATTAAGAGCTGCAATATCGTTCCATGAACAAGGCCCTTAAAGAGAGAGACGATAACTCAAGGATATCCACACATACACACACACACACACACACACACACACACACACACACACATACGCACACACACACACCACACACACACCAGTTCCAGTTGTTGAAAGCTGGCTTAGAGCCAGTGGTAGCGTGAGAGAGAGTATGTATACATTACATGGCCAAAAGTATGTGGACACCACTTCCCACCCGTTACGCTGACCGGTGTATAAAATCGAGCACACAGCCATGCAATCACCAGACAAACATTGACAGTATAATGGCCTGTACTGATCAGCTCAGTGACTTTCAACATGGCACCGTCATAGGAGGCCATCTTTCCAACAAGTCAGTTCATCAAATTTCTGCCCTGCTAGAGCTGCCCCGGTCAACTGTAAGTGCTGTTATTGTGAAGAGGAAACATCTAGGAGCAACAAGTCCCCACAGCAATGTTCCAACATCTAGTGAAAAGCCTTCCCAGAAGAGTGCTGTTATAGCAGCAAAGGGGGGACCAACTCCAATATTAATACTCATGATTTTAGAAAGAGATGTTTGACGAGCAGGTGTCCACATACTTTTGGTCATGAAGTGTATCTTATCATAGAAGAACTGGACCTTTCTACGATGTCCACCTACCTGCAAGTTACTTCTTTATTTTCTATTGTAAAAACTTTAACGGTATGCAAATATACCTGTGTGTGTGTGTTCACTGTTTACACGTGTGTGTGACTCCAAGGGAATGTGCGTGTGTGTGTGTGTGTTACCTGTACCACTGCTGATGGTCTGCTGCCTGCACTTCTTGAAGTGAAAGCGTTTGATGGCGACTGGTTGGCCACGGTAACAGGCTCTATAGATGATAGTTCCACTGCCCCCCTGGCCCAGGATATCACTCTCCTCCTCACTACACTCCAACTGGGCCTTCTCTAGGAACAACCTACACACACACACACACACACACACACACACACACACACACACACACACACACACACACATTATAAACACACTCCAGCTGGTTCTTCTACAGAAACAACCAATATAACACAAAAACACCATACAGAACATGATACTATGTATACCTCATAGAGTACATGACACTATGTATACCTCAGAGTACATGACACTATGTATACCTCAGAGTATATGATACTATGTATACCTCATAGAGTACATGATACTATGTATACCTCATAGAGTACATGGTAATATGTATACCTCATACAGTACACACAAAGCCTCACTATCCATCACTAATGTAATCACCATCTTTCAGCATTTATTTTTATTTAACCTTTATTTAAGTACAGTAGGCATGTCAGTTAAGAACAAATTGTTATTTACAATGATGGCCTACCAAAAGGCAAAGGGCCTCCTGCGGGGACGGGGGCTGGGATTACAAATAAAATATAGGACAAAACACATCACGACAAGAGAGACACCACAACACTACATAAAGAGAGACCTAAGACAACAACATAGCACGGCAGCAACACCTGACAACACAGCATGGTAGCAAAACAACATGACAACAACATGGTAGCAACACAACATGACAACAACATGGTAGCAACACAACATGACAACAACATGGTAGCAACACAACATGACAACAACATGGTAGCAAAACAACATGACAACAACATGGTAGCAACACAACATGACAACAACACAACATGACAACAACATGGTAGCAACACAACATGACAACAACATGGTAGCAGCACAAAACATGGTACAAACATTTTAGGGCACAGACAACAACACAAAGGGAAAGAAGGTTTAGACAACAATACATCACGCGAAGCAGCCACAACTGTCAGTAAGCATCCATGATTGTATCTTTGAATGAAGAGATGGAGATAAAACTGTCCAGTTTGAGTGTTTTTTGCAGCTCGTTCCAGTCGCTAGCTGCAGCGAACTGAAAAGAGGAGCGACCCAGGGATGTGTGAGCTTTGGGGACCTTTAACAGAATGTGACTGGCAGAACGGGTGTTGTATGTGGAGGATGAGGGCTGCAGTAGGTATCTCAGATAGGGGGAGTGAGGACTAAGAGGGTTTAATAAATAAGATGACCAGTTTACAGAAGAGTGTAGAGTGCAGTGATGTGTCCTATAAGGAGCATTGGCGGCAAATCTGATGGCCGAATGGTAAAGAACATCTAGCCGCTCGAGAGCACCCTTACTTGCCGATCTCCGTAATCTAGCATGGGTAGGATGGTCATCTGAATCAGGGTTAGTTTGGCAGCTGGGGTAAAAGAGGAGCGATTACGATAGAGGAAACCAAGTCTAGGTTTAACTTTAGCCTGCAGCTTTGATATGTATTGAGAGAAGGACAGTGCACCGTCTAGCCATACTCCTAAGTACTTGTATGAGGTGACTACCTCAAGCTCTAAACCCTCAGAGGTAGTAATCACACCTGTCGGGAGAGGGGTATTCTTCTTACCAAACCACATGACCTTTGTTTTGGAGGTGTTCAGAACAAGGTTAAGGGCAGAGAAAGATTGTTGGACACTAAAAAGCTTTGTTGTAGAGCGTTTAACACAAAATCCGGGGAGGGGCCAGCTGAGTGTAAGACTATCATCTGCATATAAATGGATGAGAGAGCTTTCTACTGCCCGAATTATATTATTGATGTAAATTGAGAGGAGCGTGGGGCCTAGGATTGAGTCTTGGGCTACTCCCTTGTGTTCTGCCAGTCACATTCTGTTACAGGTCCCCAAAGCACACACATCCCTGGGTCGCTCCTCTTTAAATAAAGGTTAAATTAAAAAAACTCCCTTGGTGACAGGCAGTGGCTGAGACAGCAGATGTTCTGACTTTATACACTGCACTCTTTAAGAGAGGTAGCAAACCAGGCCAAAGACCCCTCAGAGACACCAATAATCCTTA
Source organism: Salmo trutta (assembly GCF_901001165.1). Classification (NCBI taxonomy): domain Eukaryota; kingdom Metazoa; phylum Chordata; class Actinopteri; order Salmoniformes; family Salmonidae; genus Salmo; species Salmo trutta. The sequence continues at coordinate 8,708,848 of NC_042985.1, forward strand.
GCCTGCCCACAAGAACAGAATGGTCTACCGTATAATTTTTGGGGGCCAAGTCAATACAAATAGCAGCACAACATTGCTTAGAATCACTGCCAATAATGACATCATTTAGGACCTTTAAGGTTGCAGTGACACATCCATAACCTGAGTGGAAACCAGATTACATACCAGAGAGAATACTATAAACATCAAGGAAGACAGTCAGTTTCCAACACTTTTGATAAACAGGGCAAAATAGAAATTGGCCTATAACAGTTAGGATCAGCTTGATCTTTAAATAAAGGACACACCGTGGCTGCCTTCCAAGCTATGGGAACCTCCCCAGAGAGGAGAGACAGGTTAAAAGGTCAGAGATGGGCTTGGTGATGATAGGGGCTGCAACCTTAAAGAAGAAAGGATCTAAACCATCTGACCCAGATGTTTTTTGGGGTCCAGTTTTAGGACCTCGTTTATCACCTCAGACTCAGTGACTGCCTGCAGGGAGAAACTTTGGAGCGGGGTAGGGGAAAAAGCGGGAGGAGCATCGGGGCTAGTCGCATTAGAAGGGGTGGGAGATGAGGAAATGTTGGATGGGCAAGGAGGCATGCCTGAGTCAAATAGGAATCCTGACTTAATGAAGTGGTGACTAAAGAGCTCAGCCATGTGCTTCTTGTCAGTAACAACCACATTATCAACATTAAGGGACATGGGCAGCTGTGAGGAGGAGGGTTTATTCTCCAGGTCTTTAACTGTTTTCCAGTACTTCTTGGGGTTAGACCCACAGAGAGAGAACTGCTCCTTAAAGTAACTAACTTTGGTCTTCCGGATAGCCTGAGTGCATTTATTTCTCATTTGCCTGAACAAGAGCCAGTCAGCCTGAGTATGTGTATACCGAGCCTTTCGCCAAATGCAATTCTTGTGGTGGAATAACTCTGCCAGATCACGGTCGAACCAGGGGCTGAACCTGTTTTTAATTCTCATTTTCTTTATGTGGGCGTGTTTGTTAACAATACCAGTGAAAATATCCAAAAAGAAGGTCAAATTTCCAGAGACCAGGTCATGAAGGAAGGCTGGCTCATTAAATGTTTTTAACATGCTACAGCTACCTCCCTGATCTCAACCTCAGCTCTACCTCCTGGACGTCAACACACGCACCATACATTACTACAGCTACCTCCCTGATCTCAACCTCAGCTCTACCTCCTGGACGTCAACACATGCACCATACATTACTACAGCTACCTCCCTGATCTCAACCTCAGCTCTACCTCCTGGACGTCAACACACGCACCATACATTACTACAGCTACCTCCCTGATCTCAACTCTACCCGGTGGACGTCAACACACGCACCATACATTACTACAGCTACCTCCCTGATCTCAACCTCAGCTCTACCTCCTGGACGTCAACACACGCACCATACATTACTACAGCTACCTCCCTGATCTCAACTCTACCCGGTGGACGTCAACACATGCACCATACATTACTACAGCTACCTCCCTGATCTCAACTCTACCCGGTGGACATCAACACACGCACCATACATTACTACAGCTACCTCCCTGATCTCAACTCTACCCGGTGGACATCAACACACGCACCATACATTACTACAGCTACCTCCCTGATCTCAACTCTACCCGGTGGACGTCAACACACGCACCATACATTACTACAGCTACCTCCCTGATCTCAACTCTACCCGGTGGACATCAACACACGCACCATACATTACTACAGCTACCTCCCTGATCTCAACTCTACCCGGTGGACATCAACACACGCACCATACATTACTACAGCTACCTCCCTGATCTCAACTCTACCCGGTGGACATCAACACACGCACCATACATTACTACAGCTACCTCCCTGATCTCAACTCTACCCGGTGGACATCAACACACGCACCATACATTACTACAGCTACCTCCCTGATCTCAACTCTACCCGGTGGACATCAACACATGCACCATACATTACTACAGCTACCTCCCTGATCTCAACTCTACCCGGTGGACATCAACACATGCACCATACACGTCCAACAAAGGATTCTATGTATTGCATTCTGCTATAGGGCTGGAGCTATAGTCGCCATGGCAACATTCTTAAGTCCTCATTAGCATCCTCTTCATATCATGAACACAAATCTGTGTCTCAAATGGCACCCCCTTCCCTATGTAATGCACTAATTTGGACAGGAACCCAGTTAAAAGTAGTGCACTACATAGGGAAGAGTGCGCCATTTGGGACTCAAGCCCAAGTCTTTCATGTGAGATTTTAATGTAGAGCGCTATGTCAACAAACCGGCACAACCGCTTAAATGAGCATAGAACAAAATGCCTTGGTCAGCTGCCAATCTTTACTGCTCAGAGTTGACCATCTATCCTGGAGCTGACTTCCTGCTAGGGCCCATATGTTAATGTAAGGCTGGGGAAACATTATTCAGGGTCAATTTAATCTCAAACATGCTTTAAATTGCATTTCAGCAGAGTCACACAGCAGAGTGTTTGAGCGCGTTCCTGTGTGTGTATGTTCTGTGTGCCCATGTTGCGTGCACATTCCTGTGTGTGTATGTTCTGTGTGCCCATGTTGCGTGCACATTCCTGTGTGTGTGTGTCTACATAGCTGTGGTGTTAGCTGATGGCAACCCGTGGCACCAGTGTTTGAGGAAGTGATTATTTAGTCAATATCTCTCTTGTCTTAGAGCAGCACTAAAATGTGTTGCTTGATATCAGAAATATTTGGGAGTGATTGTTGCCCCATGAACAGTAAATACGACAGCGGCCTGTAGTATTTCACAGAGATATACTTGTGTAATCAACCCTCAACCCTCAAGCAGAGTGTGTGTGTGTGTGTGTGTGTGTTTAGCCTTAAGGGTAAACAATACATCAACGGATGCGGTCACTGTTGAGAAATCAACTGAAACTCATTACGCAGCCAAACCCCTGAAGAGCTGTGTGTGAGCGTGCGCAGGATTGCTGTACCTCTGTATGTGAGTGTGTGTGTACAGAGTATCTATGCCTGCAGCGTGTTCCATACTGTACATGTCACGGTCCTGTCAGTGAGTTGCCTAAGGAGACTCCTATCAACACAGCAGGAAACCACAAGGCCCTGTACTACACATTACTACAGGAGGACACCACAACCACAAGGCTCAGTACTACACCTCACTCCAGGAGGACACCACAACCACAAGGCCCTGTACTACACCTCACTCCAGGAGGACACCACAACCACAAGGCCCTGTACTACACCTCACTCCAGGAGGACACCACAACCACAAGGCCCTGTACTACACCTCACTCCAGGAGGACACCACAACCACAAGGCCCTGTACTACACCTCACTCCAGGATGACACCACAACCACAAGGCCCTGTACTACACCTCACTCCAGGATGACACCACAACCACAAGGCCCTGTACTACACCTCACTCCAGGAGGACACCACAACCACAAGGCCCTGTACTACACAATACTACTGGAGAAAAGCACAACCACAAGGGCCTGTACTACACAATACTACAGGAGGACACCACAAGGCCCTGTATTACACAATACTACAGGAGAAAAGCACAACAAGGCCCTGTACTACACAATACTACAGGAGGACACCACAAGGCCCTGTACTACTGGTCAGAGGTAGAGCACTATGGGTCCTGGTCAGAGGTAGAGCACTATGGGTCGTGGTCAGAGGTAAAGCACTATGGGTCGTGGTCAGAGGTAGAGCACTATGGGTCCTGGTCAGAGGTAGTGCACTATGGGTCCTGGTCAGAGGTAGAGCACTATGGGTCCAGGTCAGAGGTAGAGCACTATGGGTCCAGGTCAGAGGTAGAGCACTATGGGTCCTGGTCAGAGGTAGAGCACTATGGGTCCTGATCAGAGGTAGAACACTATGGGCCCTGGTCAGAGGTACAGCACTATGGGCCCTGGTCAGAGGTAGTGCACTATGGGCCCTGGTCAGAGGTAGAGCACTATGGGTCCTGGTCAGAGGTAGAGCACTATGGGTCCTGATCAGAGGTAGAACACTATGGGCCCTGGTCAGAGGTAGAGCACTACCCATAGTGCTCTACCTCTGACCAGGGCCCATAGTGCTCTACCTCTGATCAGGACCCATAGTGCTCTACCTCTGACTCTACCTCTGACCAGGTCCTGGTCAGAGGTAGTGCACTATGGGTCCAGGTCAGAGGTAGAGCACTATGGGTCCTGATCAGAGGTAGAACACTATGGGCCCTGGTCAGAGGTAGAGCACTATGGGTCCTGGTCAGAGGTAGAGCACTATGGGCCCAGGTCAGAGGTAGAGCACTATGGGCCCAGGTCAGAGGTAGAGCACTATGGGTCCTGGTCAGAGGTAGAGCACTATGGGTCCTGGTCAGAGGTAGAGCACTATGGGTTCAGGTCAGAGGTAGAGCACTATGGGTCCTGGTCAGAGGTAGAGCACTATGGGTCCTGGTCAGAGGTAGAGCACTATGTGTCCTGATCAGAGGTAGAGCACTATGGGTCCTGGTCAGAGGTAGAGCACTATGGGTCCTGGTTAGAGGTAGAGCACTATGGGTCCTGGTTAGAGGTAGAGCACTATGGGTCCTGGTCAGAGGTAGAGCACTATGGGTCCTGGTCAGAGGTAGAGCACTATGGGTCCTGGTCAGAGGTAGAGCACTATGGGTCCTGGTCAGAAGTAAAGCACCACGTGCGATTGGATTTGATAATGATGGAAACTCCCTCCAGCCAATAGTTACACCAATCCTTATATGTCCATGACGGGTAGAGCAAGTTCACACTTCAGGAGAAGGGATGAGAATTGGGATACAGCATCTATATTGGGGGGATAGCCGCGCAGCGCTAATAGGTCAACAGGTCAGGGGTTAGAGGTCAAGGGTCAGGGTGAAAGGTTACCGTGAGGGGAAGTCGGTCATGAAAAGCTCTGGGACCAGCTCCTGAAGGGGGACAGGCTGGTCGGGGTGCTGGGGACACACTATGTACTCCTGGGCCATGGCAGCGATCACACAGTCCTCCATGTTGAAGAAGTGCCCTCCTCTTCCTCCCCCTTTTTCTCTGCCTAGCGGTGGGATAATCAGACCAAAAGATAAAGTTGACTTCAGAGTGCAAACTCTGTTTCACAGCAGTCCCATTACAAAACCAATATTATATGTTGATTTCAAATCAAATCACATTTTATTGGTCATATACACATGGTTTGCAGATGTTATTGCGAGTGTAGCGAAATGCTTGTGCTTCTAGTTCCGACAGTGCAGCAATATCTAACATGTAATCTAACAATTCCACAACAACTACCTAATACACACAAATCTAAGTAAAGGAATGGAATAAGAATAAGAATATATTCATATACAAATATGGATGAGCAATGACAGAGCTGCAAAGGCAAGATGCAATAGAAGGTATCAAATACAATATATACATATGAGATGAGCAATGTAAGATATGTAAACATTATTAAAGTGGCATAATTAAAGTGACTAGTGATCCATTTATTAAAGTGGCCAATGATTTCAAGTCTGTATGTAGGCAGCAGGCTCTCTGTGTTAGTGATGGCTGTTAAACAGTCTAATGGCCTTGAGATAGAAGCTGTTTCCAGTCTCTCTGTCCCAGCTTTGATGCCCCTGTACTGACCTCGCCTTCTGGATGGTAGCAGGGTGAACAGGCAGTGACAGGTGGTTATTGTCCTTGATGATCTTTTTGGCCTTCCTGTGATATCTGGTGCTGTAGGTGTCCTGTAGAGCAGGTAGTTTGCCCCTGGTTGTGGGCGGTGCAGTTGCCATGTGCCTTCTTCACCACACTGTGTGGGTGGACCATTTCAGTTTGTCCATGATGTGTACGTCGAGGAACTTAATACTTTCCACCTTCTCCACTGCTGTCCCGTCGATGATGGATAGGGGGTTGCTCCTTCTGCTGTTTCCTGAAGACAACAATCATCTCCTTTGTTTCGTTGACGTTGAGTGAGAGGTTGTTTTCCTGACATCACACTCCGAGTGCCCTCACCTCGTCCCTGTAGGCTGTCTCGTCGTTGTTGGTAATCAAGCCTACTACTGTTGTGTCGTCTGCAAACTTGATGATTGAGTTGGAGGCGTGCATGGCCACGCAGTCATGGGTGAACAGGGAATAGAGGGGGCTGAGCACATACCCTTGTGGGGCCCCAGTGTTGAGGATCAGCGAAGTGGAGATGTTTCCTACCTTCAACACCTGGGGTCGGCCCGTCAGGAAGTCCAGGACCCAATTGCACAGGGCGGGGTTGAGACCCAGGGCCTCAAGCTTAATAATGAGCTTAGAGGGTACTATGGTGTTGAATGCTGAGCTATAGTCAATGAACAGCATTCTTACATAGGTATTCCTCTTGTCCAGATGGGATAGGGCAGTGTGATGGCGATTGCATCGTCTGTGGACCTATTGAAGTGCGTCTAGGGTGACAGGTAAGGTGGAGGTGATATGATCCTTGACTTGTCTCTCAAAGCACTTCATGATGACAGAAGTGAGTGCTACGGGGCGATAGTCATTAAGTTCAGTTGCCTTCTTGGGTACAGGAACAATGGTGGTCATCTTGAAGCATGTGGGGACAGCAGACTTGGATAGGGAGAGATTGAATATGTCCGTAAACACACCAGCCAGCTGGTCTGTGCATGCTCTGAGAACGCGGCTAGGGATGCTGTCCGTAAACACACCAGCCAGCTGGTCTGTGCATGCTCTGAGAACGCGGCTAGGGATGCTGTCTGGGCCAGGAGCCTTGCGAGGGTTAACACATTTAAATGTCTTACTCACATCGGTCACGGAGAAGGAGAGCCCACAGTCCTTGGTAGCGGGTCGCGTCGGTGGCACTGTATTATCCTCAAAGCGGGCAAAGAAGGTGTTTAGTTTGTCTGGAAGCAAGACATCGGTGTCCCTAATGTGGCTGGTTTTCCTTTTGTAGTCCGTGATTGTCTGTAGACCCTGCCACATACGTCTCGTGTCTGAGCCGTTGAATTGCAACTCCACTTTGTCTCTATACTGACATTTCGCTTGATTGATTGCCTTGCGGAGGGAATAACTACACTTTTTATATTTGGGCATATTCCCAGTCACCTTTCCATGATTAAATGCGGTGGTTCGCGCTTTCAATTTTGTGCGAATTCCGCTATCTTTCCACGGTTTCTGGTTAGGGTAGGTTTTAATAGTCACAGTATGCCACTATACTTCCTTATAAACTCACTCACCGAATCAGCGTATACGTCAATATTATTGTCTGAGGCTACCCAGAACATATCCCAGTCCGCGTGATCAAAATAATCTTGAAGCGTGGATTCCGATTGGTCAGACCAGCGTTGAATAGTCCTTAGCACGGATATATCATGTTTGAGTTTCTGCCTATAGGACGGGAGGAGCAAAATGGAGTCGTGGTCAAATTTGTCGAAAGGAGGGCGGGGGAGGGCCTGTATGCATTGCGGAAGTTAGAGTAGCAGTGATCCAGTGTTTTTCTAGCGCGAGTGCTACAGTTAATATGCTGGTAGAATTTAGGTAGCCTTGTTCTCAAATTTGCTTTGTTAAAATCCCCAGCTACAATAAATGCAGCCTCAGGATATATGGCTTCCAGTTTGCATAAAGTCCAGTGAAGTTCCTTGAGGGCCGTCGTGGTATCGGCTTAAGGGGGGATATACACGGCTGTGACCGTAACCGACGAGAATTCTCTTGGGAGATAATACGGTCGGCATTTGATTGTAAGGAATTCTAGGTCAGGTGAACAAAAGGACTTGAGTTCCTGTATGTTGTTCCAATTACACCATGAGTTGTTAACCTCTATGGGCTAACCTCTATACTCAACAGGGTTAACCTCTATACTCAACAGCCAGTGTAATCCCGTGGCGCGTTATTCAAATACCTTAGAAATGCTATTACTTCAATTTCTCAAACATATGACTATTTTACACCATTTTAAAGACAAGACTCTCGTTAATCTAACCACACTGTCCGATTTCAAAAAGGCTTTACAACGAAAGCAAAACATTAGATTATGTCAGCAGAGTACCCAGCCAGAAATAATCAGACACCCATTTTTCAAGCTAGCATATAATGTCACATAAACCCAAACCACAGCTAAATGCAGCACTAACCTTTGATGATCTTCATCAGATGACACACCTAGGACATTATGTTATACAATACATGCATGTTTTGTTCAATCAAGTTCATATTTATATCAAAAACCAGCTTTTTACATTAGCATGTGACTAGCATGTGACTAGCATTCCCACCGAACACTTCCGGTGAATTTACTAAATTACTCACGATAAACGTTCACAAAAAACATAATTATTTTAAGAATTATAGATACAGAACTCCTATATGCACTCGCTATGTCCGATTTTAAAATAGCTTTTCGGTGAAAGCACATTTTGCAATATTCTAAGTAGATAGCCCGGCATCACAGGGCTAGCTATTTAGACACCCACCAAGTTTAGCCCTCACCAAAGTCAGATTTACTATAAGAAAACTGTTATTACCTTTGCTGTTCTTCGTCAGAATGCACTCCCAGGAATGCACTTCTACTTCAATAACAAATGTTGGTTTGGTCCCAAATAATCCATAGTTATATCCAAATAGCGGCGTTTTGTTCGTGCGTTCAAGACACTATCCGAAGGGTAAATAAGGGTGACGCGCCCGACGCGTTTCGTGGCAAAAAATGTCTAAATATTCCATTACCGTACTTCAAAGCATGTCAACCGCTGTTTAAAATTAATTTTTATGCAATTTTTCTCGTAAAAAAGCGATAATATTCCGACCGGGAGTGGTTGTTTTCGTTCAAAGAGAGAGAAAGTAAACATGGTGTCAGCTCGGGCACGCGCGCCCCAGTCTCATTGTCCTCTGATAGACCACTTACCAAAGGCGCTAATGTTTTTCAGCCAGGGGCTGGAATTACATCATTCAGCTTTTTCCTGGGTTCTGAGAGCCTATGGGAGCCGTAGGAAGTGTCATGTCATGCCAGAGATCCCCTATGTTTTGGTTAGAGATGATCAAGAAGGCCATGAAATGGTCAGAGAGAGCGCTTCCTGTTTGGAATCTTCTCAGGTTTTGGCCTGCCAAATGAGTTCTGTTATACTCACAGACACCATTCAAACAGTTTTAGAAACTTTAGGGTGTTTTCTATCCAAATCAAACAATTATATGCATATTCTAGTTACTGGGCAAGAGTAGTAACCAGATTAAATCGGGTAAGTTTTTTATCCGGCCGTGCAAATACTGCCCCCTAGCCCCAACAGGTTAATCATGAAACATACACCCTTGCCCTCTTCTTCCCGGAGAGATGGTGGCTGTACTGACTCCGACAGCATATCCCAAGAGAGCCATGTTTCCGTGAAACAGAGTATGTTACAATCCCTGATGTCTCTCTGGAAAGCAACTCTTGCCCTAATTTCGTATACCTAGTTATCTAGAGACTGGACATTAGCGAGTAATATACTTGGAAGCGGTGGGTGGTGTGCTCTGAAGTCTGACCTGAAGACTGCTCCGTCTACCTCTTCTCTGGTGGCATTGTTTTGGGTTGGCCTCTGGAATCAGTTCAAATGCCCTGGGTGGTTCGGACAAAGGATCCGCTTTGGGAAAGTTGTATTCCTGGTAAGTTGACGTCGCTCTGATATCCAATAGTTCTTCTCAGCTGTATGTAATAACACTTAAGATTTTCCGGGCAAACAATGTAAGAAATATTACATAAAAAATAAAATAATGCAAAGTTTCCTAAGGACTAGAAGCAAGGCAGCCCTCTGTCGGCGCCATCTTGAGGTCATTTATAAAACGTTATAAGCATGCATGAGCACCTATAATAAGTAATAATACTTTATAAGGGTATGCTTTCACTAAAGCAAATCAATGTTTTAGTGCTTAATGTCCGCATTGATTGGGTTTAATTTAAAAACTTTTGCAATAGCCCCTAGACATTCCATCAGAAGTTGACTGTATATTGGCCCCCCCTACCTTCTCCTCCTCTTCTCCCAGCTCCAGTCCCCCTGGTTGGGGGTTCCCCCAGACCCCTAGGTCCCTGGTTCTGTCTGATCATGGAGGAACACTGGGGACAGGGGGCGTACTGCTCAATCAATCGGGTCCCATCACTCTCACTGGCCGTCAAGGCTAAAGGAGGGCAGATGAGACAGAGAGATACAGAAAGTCACATGGTCTGGTGGAGTCTGGCTGTCAGGTCTAAAGGAGGACAGATGACACAGAGAGATACAGAAAGTCACATGGTCTGGTGGAGTCTGGCCGTCAGGTCTAAAGGAAGACAGATGACACAGAGATACAGAAAGTCACATGGTCTGGTGGAGTCTGGCCGTCAGGTCTAAAGGAGGACAGATGACACAGAGATACAAAAAGTCACATGGTCTGGTGGAGTCTGGCCGTCAGGTCTAAAGGAGGACAGATGACACAGAGATACAGAAAGTCACATGGTCTGGTGGAGTCTGGCCGTCAGGTCTAAAGGAGGACAGATGACACAGAGAGATACAGAAAGTCACATGGTCTGGTGGAGTCTGGCCGTCAGGTCTAAAGGAGGACAGATGACACAGAGATACAGAAAGTCACATGGTCTGGTGGAGTCTGGCCGTCAGGTCTAAAGGAGGACAGATGACACAGAGAGATACAGAAAGTCACATGGTCTGGTGGAGTCTGGCCGTCAGGTCTAAAGGAGGACAGATGACACAGAGATACATAAAGTCACATGGTCTGGTGGAGTCTGGCCGTCAGGTCTAAAGGAGGACAGATGACACAGAGAGATACAGAAAGCACATGGTCTGGTGGAGTCTGGCCGTCAGGTCTAAAGGAGGACAGATGACACAGAGAGATACAGAAAGTCACATGGTCTGGTGGAGTCTGGCCGTCAGGCCTAAAGGAGGACAGATGACACAGAGATACAGAAAGTCACATGGTCTGGTGGAGTCTGGCCGTCAGGTCTAAAGGAGGACAGATGACACAGAGATACAGAAAGTCACATGGTCTGGTGGAGTCTGGCCGTCAGGTCTAAAGGAGGACAGATGACACAGAGAGATACAGAAAGTCACATGGTCTGGTGGAGTCTGGCCGTCAGGCCTAAAGGAGGACAGATGACAGAGATACAGAAAGTCACATGGTCTGGTGGAGTCCGGTCTAGCGGTAGTGCAGCCCACTCCAGACTACAAACGTCCCTAAAGGTCAAACGTCAAAGCCCTGACTCCACTACTTTCCTTGTTGTCTTAACTGATTCTCATCAGTCTCCCTGTGTCATGTTATCTCTGACAATCTCTACCTTAAAACGGAATGTTTCCATGGATCCTTCTTACCTTCTGCTATGAGACTTTTTAACAGGAACATGCATTCTCAAAATGCATACCACCATGCTCCGAGCACGCAAGTTGGAGCACGGGAGGGTTGGAGTGTGAGTCCTAATCAAAGTATGGCAAACGGAGCACGGAGGGCACTTCTCGGAAGCGTACTCTGTTTGTACATATTTTTAAGCATCAATACAAGATTCAATGGAAAGTATGCACAGGAATATGATGAAACCGTGTAAAACAAACGACGCAAAATGTATTGAAATCAATTGAGCCCATTATTTGAGCTGAAGCGAGAGAAAATAAACTCCCTCTCACATGTTGCCTGACTACAATATTTAATCTTGATACATTAATAAATATATTTGGCATGTTAACCTGCCTACACTAACCACTGTGGATGGATGGCACAAAGAATTGACAGCTAGCTAACCACAAATAATTTACATATACCTTGCATAACATTAGTTTTATGTTTGTATACACTAGTGTAACATAAGGGTGTATACACTAGTGTAACATAACATAGTTTAACAGACATAAATTATCTGGTTAGCTAGATTATTACAATTCACATATAGCTAGCTGATAATTGTGAAGTAAAACGTTTGCTTTGGGTATATCTTGTTTGGTCTCTATTGTCATTGTCCTGGCTGGAAGAAGGGTCAGTGAATGGGGAGGTGCAGCGTGAGGTAATACAGTAGGGGGAGGGCTTCTCAAATGGAACGTTTTATGCGTTCTCCACTCTCGTCCAAACAAGAACGTACTCAAGAGAACATCCTTGGAGAACACACTCGGAGCATGAGTGTGGAGCACGGTAGTAAGCATATTGAGAAACACCCTGAGTTTTTACACTGCACCAAATACCCTAGTTTCGTACTCCTAATTATCCGTACACCTCTGAAGATTCCTCACACCGTTGCCACTCAGAAGATCTACAGCCTTTTATCTGTCAACACTCAAAAGCAGCTTTATCTCCCGACTGTTTGATAACAGGAACACGAGGTGTGAACACCCGTCAGTGGGGACCAAAGTGTAATGATGTATGCTGAGAGTTCAGGGAGTGAATACATTTAATAAATAAATGAACAAAACAAGAAACACAAACAGCGCACCAACATGAAACAGGAACAATGACGCCTGGGGAAGAAACCAAAGGGAGTGACATATAAAGGGCAGGTTATCAAGGAGGTGATGGAGTCCAGGTGAGTGTCATTATGCGAGTAACACTGGTGACAAGTGTGCGCCCTAACGAGCAGCCTGGTGACCTAGAGGCCGGAGAGGGAGACCATGTGACACAAAGATCCTGACTGAGTCCAGCATACAACATGAAGTTGAAGTCATTGAAGAGGTGTTGCTTTTTATGTATGTACTGTGTATGTACTGTGTATGTACTGTGTATGTACTGTGTATGTACTGTGTATGTACTGTGTATGTACTGGTGCAATCAAACTTGCCCTTTAGGGAAAATAATTGATGATCTTATTTTATAAAAAGAAAGAGGATATAAAGGAGTGCACTGCACACAGAGACAGGCGCACAGAGACAGGCGCACAGAGACAGGCGCACAGAGACAGGCGCACAGAGACAGGCGCACAGAGACAGGCGCACAGAGACAGGCGCACAGAGACAGGCGCACACCAACAGACTGAGTCCTAATTAACTTGAGACATAACTGGATGTTGAGAAATAACTTTCCGTGTGTGAATACCATTTACATGAATCTGACACGTATGAATCACCAGTCGGGCCCTGTACCCATGTAAATATAGACATTCTGAATGACTATAGACCTTCTGAATCAACGTTAATTACTCAGTCATCCAGCACCTACACTACAGAAACACAAATAATATATCAGGAAATATCCCATTTACCAGACATTTTTATCCAAAGCGATTTACAGTCATGCATTTTCATGTGAGTGGCCCCAGCTGAGCGGGGATCCAAAACATAAATATGAATGCATGCACACCCACCATGCTGACCAGTCTGCTAACTGCTGTGATTTGACAGGTAATCTATAACCAGCATCAGGAGTTTAACGTGGACTAATGACTGAATCATCAACACTCCACTGTGTTAAAGCTGCATTTAAAAGACACAATCTGCTATTTTAATTAACATGACGATTGAGCAGCAGGAAATATGACAGACTTTGGCTGTCATGCTGAGTTAGGGTAAGCAGAGACAGACAGACAGACAGACAGACAGACAGACAGACAGACAGACAGACAGACAGACAGACAGACAGACAGACAGAACTGTCTCTATTCCTTTGAAAAACCTTTTTTGTATAACGTTTACTGTTCATTATTTATTGTTTATTATAGTTTTTTTATTATCCATTTCACTTGCTTTGGCAATGTAAACATATGTTCCCCATGCCAATAAAGCCCTTTGAATTGAAAGAGAAAGAAACCTCACCAGGGAACCACTGTTCGATGAGGGAATTGACATGGTCCGTAATGAAGGCCATGGCTGAAAAATCCCTGGTCTCTGATTGGCAAATGATCTTGATGCCCCCGCTTTTCTTCCTCTTCCAGTTGACATCAGTCGATTCCACACTGCCAAGGGAGGTCGGGAGAGAGGGAAGAAGAGAGGGAAAGAGGGAAGGAGGGAGAGAGGGATGTAGGGAGGGTAGTCGGTAGTGAGAGAGGGAGGGAGAGAAGTAGGTAGTGAGAGAGGGAAGGAGGGAGGGAAGTAGGTAGTGAGAGAGGGAAGGAGGGAGGGAAGTAGGTAGTGAGAGAGGGAAGGAAGTAGGTAGTGAGAGGGAGAGAGGGAGGGAGGGAGGGAAGTAGGTAGTGAGAGAGGGAAGGAGGTAGTGAGAGGGAAGTAGGTAGTGAGAGAGGGAAGTAGGTAGTGAGAGGGAGAGAGGGAGGGAAGTAGGTAGTGAGAGAGGGAAGTAGGTAGTGAGAGAGGGAAGGAGGTAGTGAGAGGGAAGTAGGTAGTGAGAGAGGGAAGGAAGTAGGTAGTGAGAGGGAGAGAGGGAGGGAGGGAGGGAAGTAGGTAGTGAGAGAGGGAAGGAGGTAGTGAGAGAGGGAAGGAGGTAGTGAGAGGGAAGTAGGTAGTGAGAGAGGGAAGGAAGTAGGTAGTGAGAGGGAGGGAGGGAGGGAAGTAGGTAGTGAGAGAGGGAAGGAGGTAGTGAGAGAGGGAAGGAGGTAGTGAGAGGGAAGTAGGTAGTGAGAGAGGGAAGGAGGTAGTGAGAGAGGGAAGGAGGTAGTGAGAGGGAAGTAGGTAGTGAGAGAGGGAAGTAGGTAGTGAGAGGGAAGTAGGTAGTGAGAGAGGGAAGGAGGTAGTGAGAGAGGGAAGGAGGTAGTGAGAGGGAAGTAGGTAGTGAGAGAGGGAAGTAGGTAGTGAGAGGGAGAGAGGGAGGGAAGTAGGTAGTGAGAGAGGGAAGGAGGGAGGGAAGTAGGTAGTGAGAGGGAAGTAGGTAGTGAGAGAGGGAAGGAGGGAGGGAAGTAGGTAGTGAGAGAGGGAAGGAAGTAGGTAGTGAGAGAGGGAAGGAGGTAGTGAGAGAGGGAAGGTGGTAGTGAGAGGGAAGTAGGTAGTGAGAGAGGGAAGTAGGTAGTGAGAGAGGGAAGTAGGTAGTGAGAGAGGGAAGGAGGTAGTGAGAGGGAAGTAGGTAGTGAGAGAGGGAAGGAGGGAGGGAAGTAGGTAGTGAGAGAGGGAAGGAAGTAGGTAGTGAGAGAGGGAAGGAGGTAGTGAGAGAGGGAAGGAGGTAGTGAGAGGGAAGTAGGTAGTGAGAGAGGGAAGTAGGTAGTGAGAGGGAGAGAGGGAGGGAAGTAGGTAGTGAGAGAGGGAAGTAGGTAGTGAGAGAGGGAAGGAAGTAGGTAGTGAGAGGGAGAGAGGGAGGGAGGGAGGGAAGTAGGTAGTGAGAGAGGGAAGGAGGTAGTGAGAGAGGGAAGGAGGTAGTGAGTGGGAAGTAGGTAGTGAGAGAGGGAAGTAGGTAGTGAGAGGGAGAGAGGGAGGGAGGGAGGGAAGTAGGTAGTGAGAGAGGGAAGGAGGTAGTGAGAGAGGGAAGGAGGTAGTGAGAGAGGGAAGTAGGTAGTGAGAGAGGGAAGTAGGTAGTGAGAGGGAGAGAGGGAGGGAAGTAGGTAGTGAGAGAGGGAAGTAGGTAGTGAGAGAGGGAAGGAGGTAGTGAGAGAGGGAAGGAGGTAGTGAGTGGGAAGTAGGTAGTGAGAGAGGGAAGGAGGTAGTGAGAGAGGGAAGGAGGTAGTGAGTGGGAAGTAGGTAGTGAGAGAGGGAAGTAGGTAGTGAGAGGGAGAGAGGGAGGGAAGTAGGTAGTGAGAGAGGGAAGTAGGTAGTGAGAGAGGGAAGGAGGTAGTGAGAGAGGGAAGGAGGTAGTGAGAGAGGGAAGGAGGTAGTGAGAGAGGGAAGGAGGTAGTGAGAGGGAAGTAGGTAGTGAGAGGGAGAGAGGGAGGGAAGTAGGTAGTGAGAGAGGGAAGGAAGTAGGTAGTGAGAGGGAGAGTAGGTAGTGAGAGGGAGAGAGGGAGGGAAGTAGGTAGTGAGAGAGGGAAGGAAGTAGGTAGTGAGAGGGAGAGTAGGTAGTGAGAGGGAGAGAGGGAGGGAAGTAGGTAGTGAGAGAGGGAAGGAGAGAGGGAAGTAGGTAGTGAGAGAGGGAGGGAGGGAAGTTGGTAGTGAGAGAGGGAGGGAAGGAGAGAGGGAAGTAGGTAGTGAGGGAGGGAAGAAAGGAGAAGTTGTAGAGGCTGCATGTCAATAGTCTAAAGTGTCTACCTGTCATCTCCTTGTATCCTTTCCTCCATTTGAACTGAGAGGTATAGATCAAAGTTAATGATCAGATACGTCTAAACAATTGTCACCCAACCTGTGCTTTCAGATAAACACAGGGGCAACAATTTTAGTAGAGCCTAAAGCATTGTGCAAAGTACAACAAATACTGTAAACATCGTAATGTTGCAGTGTGATTTCATTTGAAACTTTTCTTCTTCAACAATGTGCATTATAAAAGGAGAATTATTTAACTACAGTTTAGTGAACTGAGCAATACATAAATAGATACCTCTTTATAACGCACATGAAGAATTTAAACAAATTAAATCACGCTGCCAGATTATAATTTGGTTTATGGTCATTTTTGCACTTTACACAATGCTTTTACGGCACGAAAACGTCACCCCCAGTCTGCTATTCAATTTAACAGAGGGCTTGAGGTTTGCAGATGACCTCAAGTTGATCTTCAAATAAAATCCTGTGCAACTGTAACAGAGTTACTGAAGGGCTGGTTTCTCAGACCCAGAGAAGTCTATTCCTGGACAAGAAAATCACTTGGAGATTCTCCATTATGCTTTTTAGTCATGACTAGTAGTTGGCTTAAAGGGGAAGTTCAGGATTTGACTACTTGATGACTAGTCAGAAGGTATTCTGTGGGCCAGCTAAAGTTAGCTGAAATTTGTGGTGGTGGTTTAAACCGGACCATTGATTACATCCTGGCTTCAAAACTACTTTCAGGGTGAAGATATTTCTGACATAAAGTTGTAAACTACTGAACATACCCTTTAATCCGTGCCCAAGAAACAGGTCCTTAGTGACCTCAAAATGCGACAACGTAAACAATTAAGTTGATAACATAATAATACAAATGTTAACACAAAAAAATGCAGCAACGTAGAAGAAAGGAGTTGAGAGTCCCCACACTATGTTCCCAGATGTGTTCTCTAAAGGCGCTGTGTTCTCTAAAGGCGTTTTATGTAGCACTTTAAACTCTTTCTCTAATAATTACACAATGAATCACATAATAAGAGTACATGTGCATTTTTTAAGACACATCATTAAGTGCCTGGCTTGGCTAATTAGCCCTGTATGCAATGCTGAGCCAGCTCTGGGTTTGATTAATTAGGCCTGCTCGTTTAGCGTTTAGCCGGGTCTGGGGTGGAAACACACAGCTGTGGTTTGGCATGCTTCCTGATGGATGACAAATCTACACCTTGTTGTAAAAGGTGCTATACAGTAAGGAATACAGTATTTATTTACCTAACAGTGGGCCAAATCCTAATCTTGTTCCCAGACACTTTCGCCCAAATGAGCGAAGACTAACGCGTCAAACTTAACCTTCATTAGCCAATACAGAAAGACCGGGAGAAACTCCTGGCGCATAGGTATTGGCTTAAATCGACTTAATTTATCAACCAATCATCTCCCACAACACCTTCCCCCTAACCCTCCCCACGGCTCGCAGTTGTGTGATTCGTTAAAATAATATGATGACAAATACTTTACTCAGTAGGTCACTGCCATAGAATTCTATGGTCACTCCCACTAAGGCCAACTTTGAATTGTTGAAATCCCAGACTTATATGCGCCGTGCGCAATAGCCTGGGGACGAGGTTAGCCAAATCCTAACTCAAACATTTTGCATTGGTGTCAATGGGAGATTTGCTTGAACATTCGAGTCACACACATGCATTTCAAGTAAGTTACCCCAGTGTACCCTTAATCCCTCACCTTAGATACCCTCCGTCAAAGGTGACCAGTAGTCCCTCTCTCCAGTAGATGGTCTGACTGCGGCGGACTCTGAAGGTGCTACAGCGGTTCTTCTGTTGGCTACCTGTTCCCGCAAAACTGTAGATCACCGTAGTCCTCCTCCGCTCACTCTTAGCATTCCTCTTAGGCTCAAAGGACTAGGACAACACAGAGAGAACTCTTAGCATTCCTCTTAGGCTCAAAGGACTAGGACAACACAGAGAGAACTCTTAGCATTCCTCTTAGGATCAAAGGACTAGGACAACACAGAGAGAACTCTTAGCATTCCTCTTAGGATCAAAGGACTAGGACAACACAGAGAGAACTCTTAGCATTCCTCTTAGGATCAAAGGACTAGGACAACACAGAGAGAACTCTTAGCATTCCTCTTAGGATCAAAGGACTAGGACAACACAGAGAACTCTTAGCATTCCTCTTAGGATCAAAGGACTAGGACAACACAGAGAGAACTCTTAGCATTCCTCTTAGGCTCAAAGGACTAGGACAACACAGAGAACTCTTAGCATTCCTCTTAGGCTCAAAGGACTAGGACAACACAGAGAGAACTCTTAGCATTCCTCTTAGGATCAAAGGACTAGGACAACACAGAGAACTCTTAGCATTCCTCTTAGGCTCAAAGGACTAGGACAACACAGAGAACTCTTAGCATTCCTCTTAGGATCAAAGGACTAGGACAACACAGAGAGAACTCTTAGCATTCCTCTTAGGATCAAAGGACTAGGACAACACAGAGAACTCTTAGCATTCCTCTTAGGATCAAAGGACTAGGACAACACAGAGAACTCTTAGCATTCCTCTTAGGCTCAAAGGACTAGGACAACACAGAAAGAACTCTTAGCATTCCTCTTAGGCTCAAAGGACTAGGACAACACAGAGAGAACTCTTAGCATTCCTCTTAGGCTCAAAGGACTAGGACAACACAGAGAACTCTTAGCATTCCTCTTAGGCTCAAAGGACAACACAGAGAGAACTCTTAGCATTCCTCTTAGGCTCAAAGGACTAGGACAACACAGAGAACTCTTAGCATTCCTCTTAGGCTCAAAGGACTAGGACAACACAGAGAGAACTCTTAGCATTCCTCTTAGGATCAAAGGACTAGGACAACACAGAGAACTCTTAGCATTCCTCTTAGGATCAAAGGACTAGGACAACACAGAGAACTCTTAGCATTCCTCTTAGGCTCAAAGGACTAGGACAACACAGAAAGAACTCTTAGCATTCCTCTTAGGCTCAAAGGACTAGGACAACACAGAGAGAACTCTTAGCATTCCTCTTAGGCTCAAAGGACTAGGACAACACAGAGAGAACTCTTAGGATCAAAGGACTAGGACAACACAGAGAGAACTCTTAGCATTCCTCTTAGGCTCAAAGGACTAGGACAACACAGAAAGGAATAGTTTTAAGAAAGGTACACGTTTGTGAGCACAACAGATACAATTGTCTTGCATTCTGTCTTTTGCCCGCCCCCACCATAATCTTACAAAATGTATTGAATATAGTATAGGTTAGAAATATGTTTTATTGAAGAGCATAATTACATATGCTATATACTCAGTCTTGTGAATATGCTCCATTTCTTTACATAAATGGCATCAGACAGTAACATAAATATCAACTAGCATAATCCAGGTAGAACATGTGGATCTTTTCAAAAGTAATGGACTGTACGAGTTCTACACAGTCTTTTCAATGCCCCGGTAAACCCTGTTCAACTGCCCATGCAGGAGTGGGTGCCAAACCCTGTTACCTGGAGGTCCATCTCAGTGAGGCTGATGAGCATGCGGGCGATGAAGCGTTCCCAGAATCCCGCCGGCACAAAGCTCATCTTGAAGAGGCGCTGGATGGAGTTGGCGGTCTCTTGACGGAAGCCGTGGATGTCCATAGCAGGTTTAGGAGGAAGGAGGTGGGGGAGGAGGTAACTGTAGAGGAGGAGAAAAGGTAGAGTTAAATGTAGAGGAGGAATATAAGAAAACCATGAATGTCCATAGCAGGTTTAGGAGGAAGGAGGTGGGGGAGCAGGTAACGGTGTAGGAGGAGCAGGACAGAGGTAGGGTTAGAAGTTATGGATGTCCATAGCTGGTTTAGGAGGCAGGAGGTGGGGGAGCAGGTAACGGTGTAGGAGGAGCAGGACAGAGGTAGGGTTAGAAGTTATGGATGTCCATAGCAGGTTTAGGAGACAGGAGGTGGGGGAGCAGGTAACGGTGTAGGAGGAGCAGGACAGAGGTAGGGTTAGAAGTTATGGATGTCCATAGCAGGTTTAGGAGACAGGAGGTGGGGGAGCAGGTAACGGTGTAGGAGGAGCAGGACAGAGGTAGGGTTAGAAGTTATGGATGTCCATAGCAGGTTTAGGAGACAGGAGGTGGGGGAGCAGGTAACGGTGTAGGAGGAGCAGGACAGAGGTAGGGTTAGAAGTTATGGATGTCCATAGCTGGTTTAGGAGACAGGAGGTGGGGGAGCAGGTAACGGTGTAGGAGGAGCAGGACAGAGGTAGGGTTAGAAGTTATGGATGTCCATAGCAGGTTTAGGAGACAGGAGGTGGGGGAGCAGGTAACGGTGTAGGAGGAGCAGGACAGAGGTAGGGTTAGAAGTTATGGATGTCCATAGCTGGTTTAGGAGGCAGGAGGTGGGGGAGCAGGTAAAGGTGTAGGAGGAGCAGGACAGAGGTAGGGTTAGAAGTTATGGATGTCCATAGCTGGTTTAGGAGACAGGAGGTGGGGGAGCAGGTAACGGTGTAGGAGGAGCAGGACAGAGGTAGGGTTAGAAGTTATGGATGTCCATAGCTGGTTTAGGAGACAGGAGGTGGGGGAGCAGGTAAAGGTGTAGGAGGAGCAGGACAGAGGTAGGGTTAGAAGTTATGGATGTCCATAGCTGGTTTAGGAGACAGGAGGTGGGGGAGCAGGTAACGGTGTAGGAGGAGCAGGACAGAGGTAGGGTTAGAAGTTATGGATGTCCATAGCAGGTTTAGGAGACAGGAGGTGGGGGAGCAGGTAACGGTGTAGGAGGAGCAGGACAGAGGTAGGGTTAGAAGTTATGGATGTCCATAGCTGGTTTAGGAGGCAGGAGGTGGGGGAGCAGGTAACGGTGTAGGAGGAGCAGGCCAGAGGTAGGGTTAGAAGTTATGGATGTCCATAGCAGGTTTAGGAGACAGGAGGTGGGGGAGCAGGTAACGGTGTAGGAGGAGCAGGACAGAGGTAGGGTTAGAAGTTATGGATGTCCATAGCTGGTTTAGGAGACAGGAGGTGGGGGAGCAGGTAACGGTGTAGGAGGAGCAGGACAGAGGTAGGGTTAGAAGTTATGGATGTCCATAGCTGGTTTAGGAGACAGGAGGTGGGGGAGCAGGTAACGGTGTAGGAGGAGCAGGACAGAGGTAGGGTTAGAAGTTATGGATGTCCATAGCTGGTTTAGGAGACAGGAGGTGGGGGAGCAGGTAACGGTGTAGGAGGAGCAGGACAGAGGTAGGGTTAGAAGTTATGGATGTCCATAAGGGGAACGAGGTGGGGCAGATATATGAGATATGTTATAGGGTCAGTTCTGTTTGCTTTCAGAGAGATAAGCCGTGCTACAAAGTGCATTGTGAAAAGAAAGTACGAGCCTGAACAGTTCAGTTCGGGTCGGCACGATAGTGCACATCATATCTGAGAATCAGTCTCCATGTCGCTGGGCCAAGTTCAGTAGGCAAACGTAGTGGAATGATGCAGATAGAAATGTCATGAATAGAGCTGACTTGATTCCTTATTCTACAAATCAGAGGCAGGCTTGTTCTACATAACACAGTTCTATCTGAACGGTCCACAATGTTGTGCTCTGCTGAACATGGCCCAGGGCCCAGCTCAGAGAACAGCCCGTCCCTACCTATCGCTGGCCACAGGCAGAGCAATCTCAAACTTGGCCAGAAACTGAAAGTACTGCTCCTCCGTCTGCTGGGTGAAGCCCGTTCCCACCAGGAGCATGCGCAGATCCTCCGCTCTGATCACCCCGTTCCAGGCCACTGATCGGGAGCTCTTCAGGTGGATGATCCGCTCCAGACACTCCGACAGCCACACGGGACAGAGGAAGTAGAGGGTACACAGGCCGTGACTGGTGTCTGGGAAGTGGAGGAGGGTGCCTGTCTCGATCAGGAAGCTGATGGCTGGAGAGAGGCACGAGGGAAGGAGAGAGGGAGAGAAGAGATCACGTTTCAAGTTTTTATTGTCACTTGCACAAGTACAGTGAAATTCCTTTCTTGCTCTTTCCCAACAATGCAGCAATCAAGATCAGTAGCACTATAAAAATAACTAAAACAGTCAAGATGGAGGGAGGGATAATGAAGAGGAATACGTTCATCAGGACAACGTAATATATAATATACTATGGTTAGTTCAACCAGGAGGGTGAGTTGTACCTCTCCAGGGGGAACAAGGTTAGTGGCCCCTGGTCTACATAAAGGTACAAGGATGATAAAGACAACTTGAAGAGAATGTGGAACTGTCTATAAAACCATTCAATCGACTCATGCAATATTAAAATGTACCAATGCAGCTGTTTCTCTCAATATCAAATCATTTCAGGGTAACAATTAAAATTCCACACCAGAACTATCTTTTGGCATTGGTTTCATTAGTCCATTGTTGAAATGTTTTGCATGTCAGCAATCAAGTTTTCAAGACACTGTATATAACTTTCAAAATATTTTGAAAGTTATATATCTTGAAAACTTGATTGCTGACATTCAAAACATTGAGACTATATCAACAATGGACTAATGAAGTGTTCCTACCGCACTGTGATGGTTTTCAATTAAAATGGTCAAAAAGAAAGAGAAACAGCTTCTTAGCAAAGGGCAATTTCTCAAGCAAGAATTTAGCTAGGACTGTCTGGAAGTGGTCTGAGTGGGGAGAGGCAAACTGACATTTGCTGTTATTGGGAGAGAGGTTTGGAAATCTCTTTCTTATTGGTCTATTAACTAATTTACTGCATAGTGATGTCACCATGGAAGGCCAAAACTCCACCCCATCAAAACTGTCAGAAATTTCAGCTCTTATACTAATAGAGCATTATCATCTTTTTCACAATTTCACAGTATTATTCCAACCTCATCGTGTGGAAATATATATAAAACACAGCAAAAACACGTTTTTGACTGAACTGGGCCTTTAATGAAATAATGTAGAAAAATAAATAATGCTGAAAAAGGGTCTGGTACCAGTCTGCAGGTCCTCGTAGTCTCTGATGTCACTTCCTGGGTTCTGCTCTATGACGAGGTCCAGCTGTGCGTCTGTCAGGTACTGGACCTCGTCTTCTGCATCCCGCCGACCCCGCTCATCTAGCACCGCTTGCTGTAGTGTAAGGTAGCTCTTTGGGATCTATGAAGGGTTATAAAGGGTTTATAGAGAGGTTATAACGCATTTTTATTCTGAGTATGGAGTTACCCACAGAAGAGCTTTATACATAAGCATGCATGCACACACGTGCACAAACACACACACACTTACCAGTCTGCCCAGCAGCTTGTGTCCGCTAGCTGAACTGCTGCTGTTGTCCTTCATATAGCAGGCCACCTGGAAGATCAGCCTCTTCAGACCATCCAGACCCTCCTGGGTCTTACACGATACCTCACTGAATACACACACACAGAGTCAGACACACACACACACACACACACACACACACACACACACACTTTCATGCCAAGGGTTGAGGAAATCGAAACTGTGTGTGCGGTAACCTGACCGTGTGTGTGTTTTGTGTGTGTGTGGTGACTGTGTGTGTGTGGTGACTGTGTGTGTGTGTGGTGACTGTATATGTGTGTGTGTGTGCTAAGGTGACAATGTGTGTGTGTGTGTGTGTGTGTGTGTGTGTGTGTGCGCGCGCTAAAGGTGACAATGTGTGTGTGTGTCCTACGGTCTCTGTGTATGACTCACTGCAGGTGTTTCCAGGTGATGTCTGGGTAGCCACTGGCCCTGGCGCCTGATGGAGACCTGCATAGTGCCAGGATGTAGGCCCTCAGAGTAGCCACCCGCTCTGTACGGAACTTGGTGTCAATCAGGTCCAGGTGGGTACCCACCACCACCACCGCAGAGTTAGGGGCACGCGCCTACAGGTCAAAAGTTCAACTTCAGAGGTCATATACAATGCTTTTCCACATTTTGTTGTGTTACAGACTGAATCTAATCAAGTTGTAGTGAAATCTTAAGGATGATCAAAGGAAATTGGATGCACCTGAGCTCAATTTGGAGTGTCATAGCAAAGGGGGGTGAATACTTATGTAAATGAGATATTTCTCAATTTCAATAAATTTGCAAAAAAAATTGAAAACATGTTTTCACTTTGTCATTATGGGGTATGGTCTATAGATGGGTGAGAAAAACATCTATTTAATCCCTTTTGAATTCAGGCTGTAACACAATAACATGTGGAATAAGTCAAGGAGTATGAACACCTTCTGAAAGCCCTGTAGGGTATGACCCCAAATAACTGCTCTGACCTGTGGCCCAGTAGTTCACCCTGATCTCCTTCTCAGCCAGTAGCTGGTGTGATGCTCATCTGAATAAATACAGCACGGTGACTTTGACAATAACAGGTTTTTCTGGTCAGTAATAAAGTATTATAGCGTGATTGTTTATCTAAATCAGTTCTTCTGTGGATTCATTGGATTGTGTAAGTGACTTTCCACTATATTTCCTACACCAGTGTGTGTGCCTTATTGTTGCTCTTCTATTTTTTACTTTATTTAGTCAATATTTTCTTCTTAACTTTTATTTTTCTCAAAACTGCATTGTTTGTTAAGGGCTTGTAAGTAAGCATTTCACAGTAAGGTCTACACCTTCTGTATTCGGAGCGTTTGACAAATACAATTTTTTGACCAGTCCTTTCTTTTTAAATTGATGAAGGGAAGTGAACAAGTGCACACTTAGGGCAGAAAGGTGGAGAATGAGGACACAGTCATTGCCAGGTTATGATTAGGTGTTATGGTCAGTTTCTTGATGTTTTACTTCAACAGGTTTGACATTTAGAATCCCAAAGGTCGCCCAAAGGTCATTGTGGCCAGACTGGACAACTCATCCACGTCCTGTGACCTGAGCGTTCCTTCCCACAGTGGAAATAGACATGACGATTGAGGCTCTTTTATTCTCTCAAATACTTTTTAC
>NC_042985.1:8738748-8771248 GCF_901001165.1 Salmo trutta
GAGATATGGAGGAAGAGAGAGAAAAGAGAGAGAGATATGGAGGAAGAGAGAGAAAAGAGAGAGAGATATGGAGGAAGAGAGAGAAAAGAGAGAGATAGGGAGAAGAGAGAGAGAGAGAGAGAAAAGAGAGAGAGATATGGAGGAAGAGAGAGAAAAGAGAGAGAGATATGGAGGAAGAGAGAGAAAAGAGAGAGAGATATGGAGGAAGAGAGAGAAAAGAGAGAGAGATATGGAGGAAGAGAGAGAAAAGAGAGAGAGATATGGAGGAAGAGAGAGAAAAGAGAGAGAGATATGGAGGAAGAGAGAGAAAAGAGAGAGAGATATGGAGGAAGAGAGAGAAAAGAGAGAGAGATATGAGAAGAGAGAGAAAAGAGAGAGAGATATGGAGGAAGAGAGAGAAAAGAGAGAGAGATATGGAGAGAGAGAGAAAAGAGAGAGAGATATGGAGGGAGAGAGAAAAGAGAGAGAGATATGGAGGAAGAGAGAGAAAAGAGAGAGATATGGAGGAAGAGAGAGAAAAGAGAGAGAGATATGGAGGGAGAGAGAAAAGAGAGAGATATGGAGGAAGAGAGAGAAAAGAGAGAGATATGGAGGGAGAGAGAGAAAGAGAGAGAGATATGGAGGGAGAGAGAAAAGAGAGATAT
Organism: Salmo trutta; assembly: GCF_901001165.1. Classification (NCBI taxonomy): domain Eukaryota; kingdom Metazoa; phylum Chordata; class Actinopteri; order Salmoniformes; family Salmonidae; genus Salmo; species Salmo trutta. The sequence continues at coordinate 8,739,393 of NC_042985.1, forward strand.
GGAGGGAGAGAGAAAAGAGAGATATGGAGGAAGAGAGAGAAAAGAGAGAGAGATATGGAGGAAGAGAGAGAAAAGAGAGAGATATGGAGGGAGAGAGAAAAGAGAGATATGGAGGGAGAGAGAAAAGAGAGAGATATGGAGGAAGAGAGAGAAAAGAGCGAGATACGGAGGCAGAGAAAGAAAAGAGCGAGATATGGAGGGAGATAGAGAGAGAAAGAGATATGGAGGAGATAGAGAGAGAAAAGAGAGATATGGAGGGAGATAGAGAAGAAAGAGATATGAGGGAGATAGAGAGAGAAAAGAGATATGGAGAGAGAAGAAAAGAGAGATATGGAGGGAGAGAGAAAAGAGAGAATATGGAGGGAGAGAGAGAAAGAGAGATTATGGAGGGAGAGAGAGAAAGAGAGAGATATGGAGGGAGAGAGAGAAAAGATAGAGATATGAGGGAAGAGAGAAAAGAGAGATATAGAGGAGAGAGAAAGAGAGAGATATGGAGGGAGAGAGAGAAAAGAGAGATATAGAGGGAGAGAGAGAAAAGAGAGAGATATGGAGAGAGAGAGAGAAAAGGAAGAGATATGGGAGGGAGAGAGAGAAAAGGAGAGAATAGGGGAGGCGAGAGAGGAGAAAAGAGAGGAGATATGGAGGGTGAGAGAGAGAAAAGAGAGATAGAGGGAGAGAGAGAAAAGAGAAGAGAGTTGGAGGGAGGAGGAAAGAGAAAAGAAAATGAGATTAGGGAGGGAGAGAGAGAAAGGGTGAGGGAGGGAGAGAGAGAAAAGAGAGAGATAGAGGGAGAGAGAGAAAAGAGAGAGATATGGAGGGAGGGAAGAAGAAAAGAGAGAGATATGGAGGAAAGGAAAGAAAAAGAGAGATAATGGAGGGGAGAGAGAGAAAGAGAGATATAGAGGGAAGGAGAGAAAGAGAGATATGGAGGGAGAGAGAGAAAAGAAGAGAGAGATATGGGAGGGAGAGAGAAGAAAGAGAGATATGGAGGGAGAGAGAGAGAAAAGAGAGAGATATGGAGGGAGAGAGAGAAAAGAGAGATATAGAGGGAGAGAGAGAAAAGAGAGATATGGAGGGAGAGAGAGAAAAGAGAGAGAGATATGGAGGGAGAGAGAGAAAAGAGAGATATGGAGGGAGAGAGAGAAGAGAGAGAGAGCATGACTGGGTTCAGACTGTGTGGTCCAGATGACCGTGATGAGAGGCATTCTTCTCCTATGACAGGGTAAAATAGAGGGGTTTCCAAACCACATGAGCAAGGGCTTTGGACCCAAATGTGACCAGCATCACTGCTCATATAAGCTGTTTATTAAACTCTGTCCATGCCACAACCGGCAGATAGAGAATCTGACCAGACAATCAACAAAGTAATTATTCTACCACAGTTCCAGTACAGACTGCCACAGTCCCAGTGCAGACTGCCACAGTCCCAGTGCAGACTGCCACAGTCCCAGTGCAGACTGCCACAGTCCCAGTGCACTCCAGTCCTGTTACAGACCACTTTAGATCGGTTCAGTCCAGTTCACTACAGTTCATTACAAACCACGACAGATTGGTCTAGTCCAGTTTAAGTCCAGTTCACTACAGACCACAATGATTCAGTCCAGTCATGTCAAGTTTAAAGTCCAGTCCATGTTAGACCACTAAAGTAACACTACAGTCAACAGCGCCAGTCCACATGAGTCCAGAACCAGTACCTGGGTCCGGGTCTCTCCTGTGCCATGTGGTCAGGAAGGCCAGCTTCCTGGTTTTGGGTCCCTCCTCAGTCCTGAAACAAAACAGTTCCAACTTCCATCACATTCATGCATTCTTGGTTGTATTTTTTATTGTTTACCATGTCAGCTGAAAAGTGCTTATCTAGGATCAGTTTTTCCTTTGAGATTATAATGAATAAGATTAGGGGCCTGAATAAAGATAGGGCGGACCTGATCCTAGATCGTGAGTTCTACTCTGAGACGCTTGATGCATACAGCCCCAGGTTCCATTATGGTGGTTTGCCCCTTCCCCCAAGGCCAACCCCTTCCCCCAAGTCCTACCCCTTCCCCCAAGTCCTACCCCTTCCCCAAGGTCTACCCCTTCCCCCAAGTCCAACCCCTTCCCCCAAGTCCTACCCCTTCCCCCAAGTCCTACCCCTTCCCCCAAGGTCTACCCCTTCCCCCAAGGTCTACCCCTTCCCCCAAGTCCTACCCCTTCCCCCAAGGTCTACCCCTTCCCCCAAGTCCTACCCCTTCCCCCAAGGCCTACCCCTTCCCCCAAGTCCTACCCCTTCCCCAAGGTCTACCCCTTCCCCCAAGGCCAACCCCTTCCCCCAAGGCCAACCCCTTCCCCCAAGGTCTACCTCTTCCCCAAGGCCAACCCCTTCCCCCAAGGCCAACCCCTTCCCCCAAGGCCTACCCCTTCCCCCAAGTCCTACCCCTTCCCCCAAGGCCTACCCCTTCCCCCAAGGCCAACCCCTTCCCCCAAGGCCTACCCCTTCCCCCAAGGCCTACCCCTTCCCCCAAGGCCTACCCCTTCCCCCAAGGCCTACCCCTTCCCCCAAGGCCAACCCCTTCCCCCAAGGCCTACCCCTTCCCCCAAGGCCTACCCCTTCCCCCAAGGCCAACCCCCTTCCCCCAAGGCCAACCCCTTCCCCCAAGGCCTACCCCTTCCCCCAAGGCCAACCCCTTCCCCCAAGGCCAACCCCTTCCCCCAAGGCCAACCCCTTCCCCCAAGGCCTACCCCTTCCCCCAAGGCCTACCTCTACCATATTACTTTCATTAATCCATAGTACCCAAAGTTGCTAACACCAAAACGTTATGGACTAGGGTAAGGAGGAATCTAGGGTTAAAAATGGAACCAGCCTTGAAGTGAGTGGAAAATATTAAGAGTAAGAGGTTAAGGCCATGTCCAGAAACAACTCCTAGACCCTAGACCCTTAGACCCTGTCCAGAAACAACTACAAGTCCCTAGACACTTAGACACCGTCCAGAAACAACTCCTAACCCCTAGACACTTAAACCCCGTCCAGAAACAACTCCTGACCCTTAGACCCTGTCCAGAAACAACTCCTAGCCCCTAGACCCTTAGACCCTGTCCAGAAACAACTACAAGTCCCTAGACACTTAGACACCATCCAGAAACAACTCCTAGCCCCTAGACACATAGACACCGTCCAGAAACAACTCCTAGCCCCTAGACACTTAGACCCTGTCCAGAAACAACTCCTAGCCCCTAGACCCTTAGACCCTGTCCAGAAACAACTACAAGTCCCTAGACACTTAGACACCATCCAGAAACAACTCCTAGCCCCTAGACACATAGACACCGTCCAGAAACAACTCCTAGCCCCTAGACACTTAGACCCTGTCCAGAAACAACTCCTAGCCCCTAGACCCTTAGACCCTGTCCAGAAACAACTCCTAGCCCCTAGACCCTTAGACCCTGTCCAGAAACAACTACTAGCCCCTAGACCCTGTCCAGAAACAACTCCTAGCCCTTAGACCCTGTCCAGAAACAACTCCTGGCCCTTAGACCCTGTCCAGAAACAACTCCTAGCCCCTAGACACTTGTAGATCTGAAAGAACTGGAAAGGTTTAAGCAATAAGGTGAAACTCTGACTTAGCATGTCAAAGGGAAAGGTGGAGCTTCTAACATAGTGCTTATTCCAGAGAGAGGTATATAGAGAGAACAGGGCTAGTGTCCACTCCTTGGACTCAGTATCTAGCACCTTCAGATCTACACAAGTTTATAGGGGCTAGTAGTTGTTTCTGGACGTGGCCTAAGTGTGAGTGGTAAGATGTATGACCTTTCACCTACTTGCCCAGCTGGTTCCTGGAGAGGTCAAGGGTTCTGAGCAGAGAGCATTTCCACTTGTTGGATGCCGGGAGAGTGGAGATCTGATTCCTACACAGTCTGAGAGAGACCAGGGCCTGATGAAGAGAATGAACGGGAGAGGGAGAGAGAGAAAGATAGGGAGAGAAAGGGTGAGGGAGGGAAAGAGGGAGAAAGAGACAGTATCACCAAAGCATGGCCTGTGTTCATGACAACTTAATTCACATCTAGTGTCCCTGCTTCCCTGTCTACCGTTGACGTCACTCTTTCTTTTCACTCTCTTACTCTTCTGTTTCTCTTCCTCTATTCTATTCCAGTGAAACACCACAAATGCCATTATAATCAACAATCTTGCACTACTCATTCCTTTACAAACATTCGGAAAATTGCTTCATAAAGCCCATAGCATTCCTGAGGTAAATTAAACATTCCATCGTTCTCCTCGGAATTGAGGAACCTAAATTAAACTTAACATCCGTTTCCATTCATTATTACTGTTACACTAATATCTTTAAAACCTAATCAAGCGTACCGTGATTCATCCTACTAATGCTGAGAACAAGTTTGACGTTTTACGTATTCTTAACCAATTGTTTTTTTTTTTGTTAGTTTCTTTGCAACTTATTTTTTTACTTATTTTGTACATAATGTTGCTGCTACCATCTTTTATGACCGAAAATAACTTCTAGACATCAGAACTGCGATTACTCACCACACACTGGCAGAATCTTTTTTTTCCTTTAACAAGTCGAGCCCGACGTGAATGACATACTGCTTTCCCGGGAACAGGCCCAGATCCCCGTCATTTGCGTGAAGAGAAGGCAGAGAAAAAGGGGCCGGAGGGCGGGCTGCCTTCTGAGAATTTGTAGGCGATCGACTAAACCCCCACTTCCTTCCATTCTGCTAGCAATCTTTGGAAAATAAATGGATGACCTATGTGGAAGATTAAACTACCAACGGGACATTCAAAACTGTAATATCTTATGTTTCACGGAGTCGTGGCTGAATGACGACATTATCAAAATACAGCTGGCTGGTTATACGCTGTATCGGCAGGATAGAGCAGCGGCGTCTGGTAAGACAAGGGGCAGCGGACGATGTATTTTTGTAAATAGCTGGTGTACGATATCTAAAAAAGTCTCAAGGTTTTGCTCGCCTGAGGTAGAGTATCTCATGATAAGCTGTAGATCACACTATCTATCTAGAGAGGTTTCATCTGTATTTTTCGTAGCTGTCTACATACCACCACAGACTGATGCTGGCACTTAGACTGCACTGAATGAGCTGCATTCCGCCATAAGCAAACAGGAAAACGCTCATCCAGAGGTGGCGCTCCTAGTAGCCGGGGACTTTAATGCAGGGAAACTTAAATCCATTTTACCAAAATTCTGTTAAATGTTAAATATGCAACCAGAGGGGGAAAAAACTCTGGACCACGTTTAGCCCACACACAGAGGTGCATACAAAGCTCTCCCACACCCTCCATTTGGTAAATCTGACCATAATTCTATCCTCCTGATTCCTGCTTACAAGCAAAAATTAAAGCAGGAAGCACCAGTGACTCGATCAATAAAAAAGTGGTCAGATGAGTACACCACATCAGTTATTGGCGTTATCAATAAGTGCATCGATGACGTCGTCCCCACAGTGACCATACGTACATACCCCAACCAGAAGCCATGGATTACAGGCAACATTCGCACTGAGCTAAAGGCTAGAGCTGCCGCTTTCAAGGTGAGGGACTCTAAGCTCATAAGAAATACCACTATGCCCCCCGACAAACCATCAAACAGGCAAAGCTTCAATACAGGACTAAGATCGAATCGTACTACACCGGCTCTGACGCTCATGAGGTGTGGCAGGACTTGCAAACCATTACAGACTAAAAAAGGAAGCACAGCCGAGAGCAGCCCAGTGACAGAAGCCTACCAGACGAGCTACACTACTTCTATGCTCGCTTCAAGGCAAATAACACTGAAACATGCATGAGAGCACCAGCTGTTATGGAAGACTGTGTGATCACATTCTCTGCAGCAGATTTGAGTAAGACCTTTAAACAGGTCAACATTCACAAGGCCGCAGGATTACAAGGACATGTACTGCGAGCATGCACTGACCAACTGGCAAGTGTCTTCACAGACATTTTCAACCTCTCCCTGTCCGAGTCTGTAATACCAACATGTTTTAAGCAGACCACCATAGTCCCTGTGCCCAAGAACACTAAGGTAACCTGCCTAAATGACTACCGACCCGTAGGGCTCACGTCTGTAGCCATGAAGTGCTTTGAAAGGCTGGTCATGGCTCAGATTCTATTGTGTTATTAACTGTACATTTGTTTATCCCATGTGTAACTCTGTGTTGTTGTTTTTGTCGCACTGCTTTGCTTTATCTTGGCCAGGTTGCAGTTGTAAATGAGAACTTGTTCTCAACTGGCCTACCTGGTTAAATAAAGGTCAAGTAAAAAAAAATAAACATCAACTCCATTATCCCAGAAACCCTAGACCCACTCCAACTCGCATACCGCCCCAACAGATCCACAGATGATACAATCTCTATTGCACTTCACACTACCCTTTCCCACCTGGACAAAAGGAACACCTATGTGAGAATGCTATTCATTGACTACAGCTCAGCGTTCAACACCACAGTGCCCTCAAAGCTCATCAATAAGCTAAGAACCCTGAGACTAAATACCTCCCTCTGCAACTGGATCCTTGACTTCCTGACGGGCCGCCCCCAGTTGGTAAGGGTAGGTACCAACACATCCGCCACGCTGATCCTCAACACGGGCCCCTCAGGGGTGCGTGCTCAGTTCCCTCCTGTACTCCCTGTTCACTCATGACTGCAGTGGTAGGCCTGATCACCGACAACAACGATGAGACAACCTATAGGGAGGAGGTCAGAGACCTGGCCGTGTGGTGCCAGGACAACAACCTCTCCCTCAACGTGATCAATACAAAGGAGATGATTGTGAACTACAAAAAAAGAGGATCGATCACGCCCCCATTCTCATCGACAGAGCAGTAGTGGAGCAGGTTGAGAGCGTCAAGTTCCTTGGTGTCCACATCACCAACAAACTAACATGGCCCAAGCACACCAAGACAGTTGTGAAAAGGGCACAACAAAACCTGTTCCCCCTAAAGAGACAAACAAATTTGGCATGGGTCATGAGATCCTCAAAAGGTTCCACAGCTGCACCATCAAGAGCATCCTGACTGGTTGCATCACTGCCTGGTATGGCAACTTCTCGGCCTCCAACCGCAAGGCACTACAGAGGGTAGTGCGTACGGCCCAGTACATCACTGGGGCTAAGCTTCCTGCCATCCAGGGCCTATACCAGGCGGTGTCAGAGGGAGGCCCTAAAAATAGTCAAAGACTCCAGCCACCCTAGTCATAGACTGTTCTCTCTGCTATCACACAGCAAGCGGTACCAGAGTGCCAAGTCTAGGTCCAAGAGGCTTCTAAACAGCTTCTACCCCCAAGCCATAAGACTCCTGAACATCTAATCAAACGGTCACCCAGACTATTTGCATTGCCCCCCCTTTTACACCACTGATATTGTTATAAACTATGCATAGTCACTTTAATAACTCTACCTACATGTACATATTACCTCAACTAACCGGTGCCCCCGCACATTGACTCTGTACCATACCCCCCCGTATATAGTCTCGCTATTGTTTTTACTGCTGCTCTTTAATTACTTTTTACTTTTATTTCTTTTTCCTATTTTTTTTAACTGCATTGTTGGTTAGGGTCTCGTAAGTAAGCATTTCACTGTAAGGTCTAGACCTGTTGTATTCGGCGCATGTGACTAATAAAATTTGATTTGATTTTGATTTGAATCATTGTTTCAGTTGGGGTTCACTGACTGCAGAGAAGTACAGCAGTGCCACCTTGAGGTCATTGGGTAAACTACAGGTTTAATACAGAAATAATCTTCTGAGTGGTTACTTAAAAAAGTTCAATATGCAGAAATCCCTCTGCCATTTCCTCATTGCTAAAATTCTAATAGTTTGCCTAATTTCAGTTTATGTGACAAAAAAATCAAATACAGAAAATCATTGTACCATCTAAACTGCTGTGAAATATATTTTCAATAACCCAAAATATTGTATTTTAAGGTATTTGAAGCTGATGTACAAAACCAAAAGTATAAGACACAAAAACTAAACTTAAAAATGGGAAGCATAGCAAGAGCATACATAGAACTGATCTACTGCGTCGTAGACTTGCTTTAAATGAGTGAGATCTATAAAGCACATTTCTATGTGAATTTGGTCTTGTCGCCCAAATACAGTAAAGCTTATGGAGGTTTAGGGAGGTTTATTTAGGTTAGACCCATCAAGTCAACAAATCCAATGCTTCTAGCCAGGCCCAAACGGAATCAGCCATGAACCACCATGTAGGAAACACTGCTCCCAGTGTTGTTAAGCTGCTTTGGCCTAGGCTTTAGCTCAGCATTGTTGGGGTTTGAGTGCAACTCAAAACCCTGTTAGTCCACTGAGCTGAAGCCTAGGCCACACAATGCTAGTGCTACCCATCCTTACCTCCAGCTCGAATATATAGGAGGGCAGCTCCTTGATGACGTTGTCCGAGAAATCCACCTCCTGCAGCTGAGTTCTCCAGAAGATGGAGATGGTATTGGGAAGACTCTCGATGGCGTTGGATGAGGCTCGACAGTGCTTCTACAGAGGGGGGAAACACCAATCAATGACTCACATCATCCAGAAGATGTTTCAAAACCATCACTCAAGTTCTCTGAATACAAGAGGGCAAAGGAGGTAGTGAAGCTTCGCTGAGAGGAGTCTGTATGATTTAAAAGACATGACCACTTTCCATTTCAATACCTAGTACCTTCTTGCCTCTACACCGACAATGGTCACAAATCTATACGGACTGGATAGGTGTAAGCAACTAGTGTGATGGTTCTACCCAGCTCTCCATTGGAGCTTCCACCATATTCCTTTCACCAATCCAGTCCTTTCAGAACTGAACATTTAGAAGGGGATAGGAGATACAGGAAGGTGCTAGGGATCCAAAAGGAACCAGGCCCTAGTTTCTTCCTACCAGGGGAACCATAGAGATACAATTAACAGATATATTTGAGAAGAACACTAAACAGGGTAGGATCTAAAGGAAGGTGCTAGGGTTCCAAATGGAACAAGACCGTAGTGTCTAGTGTAGTGTCTGCCTACCAGAGGGCAGGCCCAGGGGTCAGGGAAGCTGGTGAGTCTGTTCCGGCAGACTTTCAGGGTAGTGAGGGATTTGAAAGAGTGAAGAACGGCAGAGGGAAGACTGGTCAGACAGTTGTCAGACACATCCAGCTCCTCCAGCTTACGCAGACCTATCCAGTTAGTACCTGAGGAGGAGCAGAAGAGGGCAATCAATCAATTCATTCATCAATCTTCATTTGTAGAAACAAGGTAGCAATACAATGTACTTCACATGAACAAATAAAGACAAAATAGAAAGCAGAGAAAAACTATTTGAGATCAGAATAAAATCCTAAGAGCCCTTCTAAGAACATACTGATATACATTTGTGGCAAAGAGCAAAGAGCACTCTGACATGCGGTGGATCATACCATTAGGAATGTCAAACAGGGAGGTGAGCTTGTTCTTAGCAGCAGAGAGCCTCTGGACTCTTGTGAGATGGAGCAGTCCGGACGGCAGGCTGGTCAACTCATTCTGAGACAGATTCACCTGGCGAAGTCTACAGTAGGACAGGAGCAGAGAACGAACACACACGTCAGGATTAAGTGAGATGGTGAGGCTAACAATACAACAGAGATCTGCAGAGCAGCAGACTACAGATATTACAAACACAGAGTGGACAAAACATTAAGAACTCTTTCCATGACATAGACTGACCAGGTGAAACCAGGTGAAAGATATGGTCCCTTATTGATCCATTTCAAATAAGTGTAGATGAATGGGAGGAGACAGATTAAAGAAGGATTTTTAAGCCTTGAGACAATTGAGAGATGGATTGTGTATGTGTGCCATTCAGAGTGTGACTGGGCAAGACATAACATGTAAGTGCCTTTGAACAGGGTATGGTAGTAGGTGCCAGGCACACTGGTTTGTGTCAAGAACTGCAATGCTTCTGGGTATTTCATGCTCAACAGTTTCCCATGCGTATCAAGAATGGTCCACCACCCAAAGGACATCCAACGTGACACAACTGTGGAAAGCATTGGAGACGACATGGGCCAGCATCCCTGTGAAATGTTTTCGACACCTTGTAGAGTCCATCCCCCAACGAATTGAAGCTGTTCTGAGGGCAAAAGGGAGGGTGCAACTCCATATTAGGAAGGTGTTCCTAATGTTTGGTATAGTTAGTGTAAATGTGTGTGTACACTGTACACACTGCAGTGGATCTGTTTAACTAGAAGTCCCCACAAGAATAGTAAACAAACAAAACGTTAACCAACTGGGGACATTTTGTTAGTCAAATGCTATTTCTAGGGTGTTTAAGGTTAAGTTTAGGTTTAGGGTTAGCAGCTAGGTTAAGGGTTAAGTTTAGGTTTTCAGGTTAAGGAAAATAGTATTTTCAATGGGACTGAATTGTGTGTTCCCACAAGGGGGTTGTGTGTGTGTGTGTGTGTGTGTGTGTGTGTGTGTGTGTGTGTGTGTGTGTGTGTGTGTGTGTGTGTGTGTGTGTGTGTGTGCGCGCTAGGGCTGGCTAATATATGAAACCTCTCGCTTCCCCTCTGTTTACACACACAGGCCAAGCCCCTCCCCCTGCCACTCACAACAACAAAGACTAAATATCACTTCTTCTCTGACAAGCGGTTTCAACTCGCTATTTGTGTTTGAGGTTTGGTCCAACAGAATGGGTTGTATGGACACTGAAACACATTGAGACATTATATTACTGTAATGGAGGAGACGTTAACCTGGAGACTGAAACACATTGAGACATTATTTTACTGTAATGGAGGAGACGTTAACCTGGACACTGAAACACATTGAGACATTATTTTACTGTAATGGAGGAGACGTTAACCTGGACACTGAAACACATTGAGACATTATTTTACTGTAATGGAGGAGACGTTAACCTGGAGACTGAAACACATTGAGACATTATATTACTGTAATGGAGGAGACGTTAACCTGGAGACTGAAACACATTGAGACATTATATTACTGTAATGGAGGAGACGTTAACCTGGAGACTGAAACACATTGAGACATTATATTACTGTAATGGAGGAGACGTTAACCTGGAGACTGAAACACATTGAGACATTATTTTACTGTAATGGAGGAGACGTTAACCTGGACACTGAAACACATTGAGACATTATATTACTGTAATGGAGGAGACGTTAACCTGGAGACTGAAACACATTGAGACATTATTTTACTGTAATGGAGGAGACGTTAACCTGGAGACTGAAACACATTGAGACATTATTTTACTGTAATGGAGGAGGCGTTAACCTGGAGACTGAAACACATTGAGACATTATATTACTGTAATGGAGGAGACGTTAACCTGGACACTGAAACACATTGAGACATTATATTACTGTAATGGAGGAGACGTTAACCTGGAGACTGAAACACATTGAGACATTATATTACTGTAATGGAGGAGACGTTAACCTGGACACTGAAACACATTGAGACATTATATTACTGTAATGGAGGAGATGTTAACCTGGAGACTGAAACACATTGAGGCATTATATTACTGTAATGGAGGAGACGTTAACCTGGACACTGAAACACATTGAGACATTATATTACTGTAATGGAGGAGACGTTAACCTGGAGACTGAAACACATTGAGACATTATATTACTGTAATGGAGGAGACGTTAACCTGGACACTGAAACACATTGAGACATTATATTACTGTAATGGAGGAGGCGTTAACCTGGAGACTGAAACACATTGAGACATTATATTACTGTAATGGAGGAGACGTTAACCTTTCTAACCATACCCTGTTTATGTCTCAACTACTCAGATTGAGAGCGGAACAGACACTAGTAAAACGAGAGTATCGATAAACATTGATTCTGGAAATGTAATGCTCAGTTTGTTGCGCGCAGCATTGCGGTACCACGTACCGCTAGCAGTATACTAGCTGCCTAGTTTGTGTTTTATAAATGTGCAATAAGCATAAAACACAATTATTTAAGGAATTGGCAACTCGTTCACATTCTGAGAAAGAAGGTAGGACACTTGATTTCAACATCTGAACAAAGTGGACAGGCTAGCATGCTGTTCAAACAGTTGGAGATGGACAGAAGGGTATGTTCATTACAGTTCAACTGTTCTCCATTGTTAGCTAGCAAATAGATCCAAGTTGGCTAAACTTGAAATATGAATATTAGCTGGCTAGAACGTGGGCTTGTGCTTGGGAGTTTGTTTATGAGACCGGTGTTAATTATCTAGAATGCCTGCTACAACAAGTTAGTCATTATTACTGAATGTGCATAATGCATGGTTCTGGTTAAATCTGTAACGAAAAGGTCATTTTCATACAGACTTGAAAGCCAGATCAGTGATTATTGCAAAAAAGCAGTTTAAACTATTTTGATAAAATAATGAAATGATTAGTCGTATGGTTGTGTAAGGCTTATAATTAGCCTAGGTCTAATTTCACAAACCCTGAAGTATTAGATTATTGCTGACTGCAGTGTATTTGACCTTTAAATCCTATAACAAAGCTTATATAGAGAAAATATGTTTAACCTGATATGGATAGGGGGCAGTATTTTCACGGCCGGATGAAAAAACATACCCGATTTAAACTGGTTACTACTCTTGCCCAGAAACGAGAATATGCATATTATTAGTAGAGTTGGATAGGAAACACTCTGAAGTTTCTAAAACTGTTTGAATGGTGTCTGTGAGTATAACAGAACTCATATGGCAGGCAAAAACCTGAGATAAAATCTACCAGGAAGTGTAGGATCTGAGAAATGTAGTTCTTCTTTCAAGTCCCTTTCGAAACTACAGTATCTGTCCTGTTACGTTGCACTTTCTAAGGCTTCCATTTGCTGTCTAAAGCCTTCAGAAATTGGATTGAGCCTTCTCCTGTCTCTGGGCAGAGTATAGGAGTTCAGTTACTGAGTGGTCTGCCTGAGGACAAAGAGATTGGATATGCGCGTTACCGCGAGCATGCTGTTTTTTCTTTTCCTCCTTGAATGAATACACTATTGTCCGGTTGGAATATTATCGCAATTTTATGTAAAAAATACCATAAAAATTGATTTTAAACAGCGTTTGACATGCTTCTAAGTACGGTAATGGAACATTTTGACTTTTTGTGTCTTGAATTGCGCTCTCGCGTTACCTTTTGGATAGTGAGCTGAACGCACAAACAAAACGGAGGTATTTGGACATAAATATGGATTATTTCGAACAAAAACATCATTTCTTGTGGAAGTAGCAGTCCTGGGAGTGCATTCTGACGAAGATCAGCAAAGGTAATACAATATTTCTAATACTAATTCTGAGTTTAGTTTGCCCTGAACGTGGCGGGTCTGAATAGCTCACCGTGATGGCGAGCTATGTACTCAGAATATTGAAAAATGTGCTTTTGCCGAAAAGCTATTTTAAAATCTGACACAGCGATTGCATAAAGGAGTTCTGTATCTATAATTCTTAAAATAATTGTTATGTATTTTGTCAACGTTTATGATGAGTATTTTTGTAAATTCACCGGAAGTTTTTGGTGGGAATACATTTTCTGAACATCACGCACCAATGTAAAAAGCTGTTTTTGGATATAAATATGAACTTGATTGAACAAACCATACATGTCTTGTATAACAATGTCCTAGGGGTGTCATCTGATGAAGATCAAAGGTTAGTGCTTCATTTAGATGTGTTTTGGGTTTTATTGACATATATGCTTGCTTGGAAAATGGCTGTGTGGTTATTTTGGTCTATGTACTCTCCTAACTTAATCTAATGTTGTGCTTTCGCTGTAAAGCCTTTTTGAAATCGGACGACGTGGTTGGATTGAGGAGAGGTTTATCTTTCAAATGGTGTAAAATAGTCGTATGTTTGAAAAATTGAAATTATTGGATTTTTGAGGTTTTTGTATTTCGCGCCATGCGATCCCATTGGCTGTTGGCTAGGGGTTCCGCTCTAGCGGAACGCCTAGATGTAAGAGGTTATTAAAAGATATCATGAATCATCCACAAGTTTGAAAAATATCTAGATATGGAGCAGATGGAGCAAATGATCACCTGGAGCAGATGATCTCCTGTGAGCTCTGTGCTGTGTGCAGCTCTTTGAACAGGTTGTTGGAGAGGTCTAGGGTCCGGAGCTGTATGAGCCCCCAGGGAACCACGGAGGGCAGGGAGCTGAGGCTGTTACAGGACAGGTCCAGGTGGGAGATACGGGACGACACATCCATGAACCAGTCCAGCTCCAACCACGGCAGCTTCAGACCTGACCAACGGCCACATAGTAGCTAGAGGGGGAGAGAGGAAACAACATGTTGGCTGACGTTTTTATGGTGCACAACACACACACACACACACACACACACACACACACACACACACACACACACACACACACAGCACCTGGCCTGACCAACACACTGGGTAAAACATAACACATTCACAGAGAGAAAAATACGTACATACATACATACATACATACATACATACATACATACATACATACATACATACATACATACATACATACATACATACATACATACATACATACACAAACGCAGGCAAACGCAGACATACACAAACAAACGCAGACACACACACAAATACACACACAGACACAAATACACACACACCTCCCCTCAGTTACCTTTTCTCCCGCTGGTTCTGTGTGTGTGTCTGCTTCTTCTACCAGTCGTTGTTCAACGAGCAGTCTGCTGAAGGCTGGATAATCCATCAGGGTGTATGAGGACAGCCCAGCGCCATTCTGCAGCAGGAATCTAGCTATCTCCTCATTACCTACAGAGAACACAGTTAGATATCCGGACGTTCTGAACAGACCCCTGGTCTAAGATAACAGGAAGCGCTCCTCATTTCTCCACCAATATGCCCAGAGTAAGCTGAAGTTGCTCATAGACACTGATTTTGAGTGAGTTTTGCATTTCCCCCTCTAATGGTTAAGCGTTGGGGAAGCTGATCCTATATCATAAAGCCAGAATAAGGAAGTGAGTTGGATTGGAGACACAGTAGAGTTGGAGGAAATCCCCGTCTGCTGTTTTCAGCCTGACAACACACCACAGTAGGAATGTCTAACTCTAACATTTGGTCCAAAGTGATTAATATGTAAGCGTACATCAAATCTAATCAACTTCTATTGGTCGCATACACATATTTAGCAGATGTTATTGCGGGTGTAGCAAAATGCTGTTGTTCCTAGCTCCAACAGTGCAGTAATATCTAATAATGCTGGTGTTCCTAGCTCCAACAGTGCAGTAATATCTAATAATGCTGGTGTTCCTAGCTCCAACAGTGCAGTAATATCTAATAATGCTGGTGTTCCTAGCTCCAACAGTGCAGTAATATCTAATAATGCTGGTGTTCCTAGCTCCAACAGTGCAGTAATATCTAATAATGCTGGTGTTCCTAGCTCCAACAGTGCAGTAATATCTAATAATGCTGGTGTTCCTAGCTCCAACAGTGCAGTAATATCTAATAATGCTGGTGTTCCTAGCTCCAACAGTGCAGTAATATCTAATAATGCTGGTGTTCCTAGCTCCAACAGTGCAGTAATATCTAATAATGCTGGTGTTCCTAGCTCCAACAGTGCAGTAATATCTAACAATGCTGGTGTTCCTAGCTCCAACAGTGCAGTAATATCTAACAATGCTGGTGTTCCTAGCTCCAACAGTGCAGTAATATCTAACAATGCTGGTGTTCCTAGCTCCAACAGTGCAGTAATATCTAATAATGCTGGTGTTCCTAGCTCCAACAGTGCAGTAATATCTAATAATGCTGGTGTTCCTAGCTCCAACAGTGCAGTAATATCTAATAATGCTGGTGTTCCTAGCTCCAACAGTGCAGTAATATCTAATAATGCTGGTGTTCCTAGCTCCAACAGTGCAGTAATATCTAATAATGCTGGTGTTCCTAGCTCCAACAGTGCAGTAATATCTAATAATGCTGGTGTTCCTAGCTCCAACAGTGCAGTAATATCTAATAATGCTGGTGTTCCTAGCTCCAACAGTGCAGTAATATCTAATAATGCTGGTGTTCCTAGCTCCAACAGTGCAGTAATATCTAATAATGCTGGTGTTCCTAGCTCCAACAGTGCAGTAATATCTAATAATGCGAGAACAAATTTTTACAAAAAATAAAAACGCAAGATACAGTGCAAGCTTCTATACTTCACTGTGTTCTCTACTTTTGTGTGAGGCATGTGTGTGTGTGGCTTATGTGTGAGGTATTTGAGGGCTGTGTTCATTTGTGTGTGTATGTATATACACACTATCGTTCAAAAGTTTGGGATCACTTAGAAATGTCGCCTCTTCACTGTTGACGTTGAGACTGGTGTTTTGTGGGTACTATTTAATGAAGCTGCCAGTTGAGGCCTTGTGATGCGTCTGTTTCTCAAACTAGACACTCTAATGTACTTGTCCTCTTTCTCAATTTTGCACCGGGGCCTCCCACTACTCTTTCTATTCTGGTTAGAGCCTGTTTGCGTGAAGGGAGTAGTACACAGTGTTGTACGAGATCTTCAGTTTCTTGGCAATTTCTCGCATGGAATAGCATTCATTTCTCAGAACAAGAATAGACTGACGAGTTTCAGAAGAAAGTTCTTTGTTTCTGGCCATTTTGAGCCTGTAATCGAACCCACAAATGCTGATGCTCCAGATACTCAACTAGTCTAAAGGACAGTTTTATTGCTTCTTTAATAAGCACAACACTTTTCAGCTGTGCTAACATAATTGCAAAGGGTTTTCTAATGATCAAATACTTTTAAAATGATAAACTTGGATTAGCTAGCACAATGTGCCATTGGAACACAGGAGTGATGGTTGCTGATAATGGGCTTCTGTACGCCTATGTAGATATTCCATAAAAAATCTGCCGTTTCCAGCTACAATAGTCATTTACAACACTAACACTGTCTACACAGTATTTCTAATACATTTTATGTAATTTTAATGGACAAATTGATTTTTTTATGTTATTCTGTCTCTCACTGTTGAAATAAACCTACCATTGAAATTATAGACTGATCATTTCTTTGTCAGTGGGCAAACGTACAAAATCAGCAGGGGATCAAATACTTTTCCCCCCCACTGTACACTGTGTATCTTGCTGTCTACCTGCGCGTGCAGCAGCGTAGAGAGGCAGCCCCGTGATGACAGCAAACTCCTCCTGGTGGATGGCACAGTCCTCAGCGTCGGCATGGTAATCCTGCACCAACATTCTAACCACCTCCAGGTGACCCTGTTGGCACGCCGACACCAACATCCAGTTCAGCAGATCTCTGTGGACACACGGACCTGAGAGAGACAAGCAATCTGTTAATCATCTACTAACTAAGATTACCAGACAGACAGACAGACAGACAGACAGACAGACAGACAGACAGACAGACAGACAGACAGACAGACAGACAGACAGACAGAGACAGAGACAGACACAGACGAACACTTTCAAAACAATACCTGCAATCTGTTACTATCTATTAACTACTACAACTACACAAACACAGGTGGAAAATGTCACACACACACACACACACACACACACACACACACACACAGCATTGTCACCTGGTACTGAGTCGAGCAGCTCTCTGACCAGGCTGACATGTCCATAGTGTGCAGCCAGGATGGCTGGGTTTCCCTCCGACGGCTCCAGGGGCAGGGGCACACGGGCCTCATGGAGGAGGTAACTCACGCTCTCCGCATCACCATGCTGGGTGGCCACACACAGGAGACGCAGCTGAGGAATGGACGGGAATAGGACAAGTTAGTATATTAGCAGATAGTCAAGTTTTGTTCAAGTCCACCTCTCCACCTCTACCATAGGCTCCACCTTAGCTGATCTGTAGCCAACTCTTCATTCACTGTCATGCTATACAGTTAGGAGCAGGGGGATATTTAATTCCAATCACAGTCAATCCAGGAAGTACACTGAAATTCCAATTCTCTTCAATGTATTTCAATGAGGAACATTTGGAATTGGAATTTGGTGTAGTTTCTGAATTGATTGGAATTGAAATGGAATTTACCCCAACCCTGGTTGGGAGCATTCAAAAGTTACCATGTACTGCAGCCAGTGTTGCCAATTTAGCAACTTTGTCGCTATATTTAGCTAGTGTTCGGATCCCTCCAGCTACCTTTTGGGAAGTTTTGACACCAAGGGTTACTATGGTTTTGATAGCATTTAGTGACTTTTCCCACTCAATTCTGCCGCAAATTGGTGCTGTGATGTCGTCGCAGCAATGGCAAAATGTCATCTAGTGACAAATCAAGGAAGTAATAGCCATTCTCACTGAAAATTTGTTGGCAATACTGACTGCAGCCAGGTAAAAACATGAGCATCAAAGTTGATGTAATGGCACCATCAGGTGGGCAATCAACGACGTATGACCAATAGATGAGTTAGCCACAGCACATCCAGTATGGAACGAGGCGACCAATAGGTGAGTTAGCCACAGCACATCCAGTATGGAACGAGGCGACCAATAGGTGAGTTAGCCACAGCACATCCAGTATGGAACGAGGCGACCAATAGGTGAGTTAGCCACAGCACATCCAGTATGGAACGAGGCGACCAATAGGTGAGTTAGCCACAGCACATCTAGTATGGAACGAGGCTACCTCTACAACACCTGGATAAGGTGTTAGTGCTTGGCTGAAATAGAATTAGGAATGTCCCCACCTAAAGAAAAGATATTGGTTGACCGAAAGTTGTTTGTTCTTTTGACCAATCGATTTGTCAAAATTTTAAGCCTGTATTTTTCCATTTATAGACACACCCTACATGTTTTAATAAAATCAACTATATGCATTGAGCTTGTCTGATGCTTTAAGCTTACGGTTTGATGAAATAAGAAATGCCTCAAGAGGGCACCAGAGATCTAGATAACCAGAAGACCTTAACCTGACCCAACTATTCTCCTCCCGCTCCTGCTGGCTTTCGCAGATTATGCCGTTACTCTCCTGAAGTTGCCGGTAATAGGCTGCAGGAGGACTCGGCAACCTTTCTTATGTGGAATGCCGATTTATCTTACCATTTCTACCGATCTGCGTGCCAGTTATGTTTTTCATAAACACATTTTCGTGAAACAGTTTCATTTAATTTATAATATCTTCATATCTCAAAATCATTGTTATGTGGTTAATCAAAATTCTATCCAAAAGAAAATGATAAACCTAAAAAGTAACTTCTATTGCCATTGCCAACTATGTAAAAATAGCCTACATAAAGCCAAACAGTACCAGCACACAAAATGAGTACCGGAACCTATTTCAGTCCAAGTTAAGCACTGATAAAATGTAATCATGTAGGCCTATTTTATGACGTTTCCACTGGATCAGAGCAAGACATTTTTCCCTTTCACGCTGAGTGGTTATCGAAAGGGAGAGAGCTGGAAAGATTTTTCAAATACATTAAGGAACTATTGTAATTCTCAATTAATATAAAAACAGACTTTGTTTGCTTGCTGTTTAAGGTGAAGAAAACTTTACTTTGAGAAGCTCCACAGGTCATTCGTGGTGGTGCGTTAAGCCAATCAGAAATACTATCACATCCCCAAATGGGCACATTTATATACATTTGTGCACAGGCCAGGTTGCCTATAGGCCTACTTCTATGCGTGCGCATCCTTACTCAACATTGACAGGAGCGCTCCAAACAAAAGACAATGACTAAATTGACAAAACGTGTAAATGGAATGAAATAAACCAAAACTTGTTTCTCATAAGTGTAGCACAGGTTGTGCACTCTGAAAACAATGTGTCCACTCCAACAATGAGAACTGGAAGACTGGAATAATAATATCGAATGCATTAACAGAAATGACCATAACTAAAGTAACAAACATTGTAGATGAGACATTATATGAATTCGGGTCAATGTACTACTGGTGATATGTAAATGAAGAAGTGATAAACTAACAAACGCAAACAATTCACACAATGAATTTATGAAACAATGAATGTGCGCACAAATTGGCAAGAGAGAGCGCATTCTGTAGAGATTTGATTTGATTCTCTTTTAGTCCCCATTTGGACTAATCTTCCAAGAGTCCTTAAATATTAAAATACAATTTATATACGAACACATTTTCACATATAACACACTATTACAAACATACATAATATACTAACGTAATAAACCAATAAATAATCAATGTAAAAATATGGATTCTTCATCTACTGTAATCCCACAACATTTCTGTGTATTAAATTTAAATTGTTTTAAAATAATGTTTAAATTTATATATTGAAAGGTTTCTGGTTTGCTCAGTTAATTCATTCCATTTCTTTATTGCTCTAAATCGAAATGTTCTTTTGCCTATTTCTCTTTTCTGTCTGGATAACGCATAGTTGGTGGACAATCTATTCCTAGTATTTACGGAATGTCTGTCTCTTATCAACTGATTACCGTTGTGAATTGTACTTTGCCGTTTTAAATGATGTATATTATGAAATAAAATAAGCATGTTTTTTTCAATTATCTTGTCGATTGATGACCAACCAAGAACATTGCGTATGACTGCAACAGAAAAACCATATCTCCACCGTAAAACAATCCTTGCTGCTTTGTTCTGTGCAATCTGCAGCCTCCTAACTTCACTTGATGATGCATTTCCCCAGACCACAGAACAGTAGTTCACTTGACTCTCAATTAAAGCTTGTGTTATTTGCTTAAGAATTTTTCCTGGTAAATATTTAGCTATCCTTCTGATTATACATGCTGTTTTAATAATTTTTTTACATAGATTAGTTATTTGAGATGACCATGATAAGCAGTTGTCTAGCTGCACTCCTAATAGTTTGGTTTCTGCCACTTCTTCAATTTGTACTCCTCCCATACTTAATTGTATCCCATGCTGTTTTGGCCTTTTCCTAGTGGAACAGACCAACATAACTTTGGTTCTTGGTGTTTAAAACAAGTTTATTCTGGCAAACCCACTCCCTAATATTCTCCAAATCTCCTTGTAAAGCTTGCTGTACCTGTTGAACCGATTGTCCTGCTGCATAAATTGTAGTATCATCTGCAAATATAGTAGCTTGAGTTTCAGCTAGGGCATAGGAAAGGTTGTTGGTATATATTAAATAAAGAAGTGGCCCAAGGCAGCTGCCCTGCGGTATTCCACAGTTTAAAGCATGAGGGGAAGAAAATGAACCATTGATATAGGTGGACTGTTTCCTGTCAGTTAGATATGACTGTACCCAATGCAATGCTACCTCCTTAAAACCATAATGCATTAATTTTGTCAAAATTATCTCATGATCCACTAAATCAAATGCTGCGCTGAAATCTAAAAATAGTACCCCCACAAACTTGCCATTATCCAGAGCATTGAGCCACTGGTCAGTCATGTCAACCAATGCAGTGGTAGTGGAATGATTTTTGCAATAAGCATGCTGATTGGCTGTAATCAGATCATTATTTTCCATGTACTCCAATATTTGTCTACTCACAATACCCTCCAATATCTTACTGAGTGTAGGGAGTAGACTAATTGGTCGACTATTGGCAGGAGTAGCGGGTTCTTTGCAGTCTTTTGGAATAGGACAAAGTTTAGCATGCTTCCATACATTTGCAAACATCCCCTTTTCCAGTGACCAATTAAATATGTATCTCAGTGGAACTGCAATCTGGAGAGCAGCACAGCGAAGCAAAAAATTGTCCATAAGATCATAACCTGTAGATTTCCCATCAGGTAATGACTTCAAAAGGTTTAACACCTCCTCCACTGACACCGTTTGCAGACTAAAAGAGCAGATCTTGTTGCTCATAATATGATCATCAATCCATTGGACAATAGCTTGTTTGGAAGAATGTATGTTTACATTGTTGCTCAGTAAATTAATTTTCTTTGTGAAAAAATCTGCAAAATGATTGGCAATATCAACTGGTTTTGTTATTATTCTCCCGTCAACCTCCACACTAGATGGGCATGATGAGATAGATGTACCAAGTAAACCCTTAACTGTATTCCATACCTTTTTAGAATCATTTTTACAATCAATAAAAGCATTGTTGAAAAATAACTTTTTTTTCCCTTCGATTCAATTTAACTGCATAATTACGCAATGTTCTATAATTCTGTTAATCAATTTCTGATTTTGATTTGGCTGCTAAGACTTTTAACATATTTCTTTGAGAAAAAGCCTCACCCAGTTCATCATCAATCCATGGAGATGGACGAGCACCAACTGTACTCTTTCTTACTGGGGCATGATTGTCCATAACCTCAGTGAGCAAATCAATAAAACATTCTGTAGCGTGATTTAAATCATCCTCTAGATAAATCAGCTCCCAGGGTACAGCAGCCAAATCATTTAGAAATAGCTCATAATTAAATGTTTTAAAATTTCTCTTGACCACAATCCTAGGGTTTTTTTTTGGAACCTTGGTGTTCATGGTTATGGTCACAATATTATGGTCTGTCCAGCCCACTGGCATTGATCTGGCTTTTGCGATGGTATATTACAGAAAATCAGATCAATGCATGTGTCTGAACGATGACCCAACTTAATTGATGATCTAGTAGTATCATTAACCATTTGTTTCAAACCACAGTTCTCGGCATATCTCATCAATTTTGTTCTATTCGAATTATTGTGATCCTTCCAATTTATATTAAAATCACCCAAGATAAATACATCTCTGTTGCTATCTGTGGCCTTGTCAAACCCAGTGCATAAGTCATCCATGTATTCGTTATAGTTGAAGTTGTCATAATACACTACAACATACAAACTAAAATTTGAACATTAAATTAAAAAAGCCAGGGAGTTACTCTAGAGTCCCGATACAATTGCCCGTTGATATAAAGTTTATCCATCACCATGGAGACTCGTTGATTCTGGCAACGTTTTTCCTTCATGATGGGATATAGTTTTTTTCTCCTTTCATTGATCTCGGTGGGGAAGTGATCATTCATTCCAAAATCAGTGTTTCTGAGTTTCTGCCCATGTTCTTCGTCATTTCCTTTTGCTTAATTTTGTCAAAACATGCAATAATAGCCCGTGGCCTATTTCCAGAGGCCTTACCTATTCTATGGACTCTGGAGAAAGTGACATCACGCACAACATCAGTGGGCAGTTTTAGTTGAGTTGACATAAAATCTCGGACTGTGTCCTCACAGCCTCTGCTGTTGTCATTCTCCGGTATTCCAGAAAATATGAGATTGTCCCGCATTGATCGACACTGTACATCAAGCAAGGTTTCTTTAAGTTGGTTGTTCTCCCTTTGCACCACCTCCACCTTGCTATGAATAGAGTCTACAGTATCTTTCAGCTCCGTGTTCTCTTTCCTTAGATCATCAATCTGACGTTGGCTAAATTCTAGACTAGCACATAATGCATTGATGTCCTCTCGTAATATATCCAAGATATCAAGTTTGGCAAGCCTTTCATTGATGGATTTTAACAAGTCAACATCCATATCTGTAAACCTCTCCCCACTCGCCCTCTTACTAGGGGATGGTTTGGTTCCATCGTTGATACCAATTGTCCAACCTGATTTTGGTTTGTTTTGTTGATTGGGTTGGTTGTCCTTAACAATGCTTGAGTCCTCCGAAGCTAGCGACATGTTTATAAGAGTTCGTAAGTATCTCTCGTCAATGAAGTGCATTGTGCATCTGGGCGCTGCATTGGCCATGCAGCATTTACGGTGAAACGGCCTCAGCAGAAGTCAGGGCATTCATACTTCTTGCGCATCGTGGAGCAGTGCAGAGCTGTTGTCAAGGAAGTGAGTTTGTGTTTTCTACAGGATGTATCCCCCTCCACCTACTGTCAACCAATCATGTCAGTGCGGAGCGACACAGAACACACCGCATTGTTACAACATTTGGAAAGCGCATGGCGACGCGGTATGGTGCTTGATTTGGCCTTTGCATGCCTCTGGAGGCGCCGCAATTGCGTCACACCCTCCATATAGAGCCACCGGCCACATTTGTCGGATCAAGCAAAAACTGACAAATAAATGTACATTTCAGAGTTATAAAAATAAAAATGCTATT
The DNA here is from genome assembly GCF_901001165.1 of Salmo trutta. Classification (NCBI taxonomy): domain Eukaryota; kingdom Metazoa; phylum Chordata; class Actinopteri; order Salmoniformes; family Salmonidae; genus Salmo; species Salmo trutta. The sequence goes on from NC_042985.1 coordinate 8,763,375, forward strand.
TTCAGGGAACAAGTAATGGGTTAACAACTTACAGCTGTTCTGCAGCAATGGAAGTAAATTAAGCATTGAATGTTGATGCTAACAATTCCTATAGTCGTCCCAACTTTTGTTGATTACTTACAAACCCTCTGTCTGCATAAAAGCAGTGTTGGAACAGACTGTGTTACTACACCCTCTTAAGCATTATTTGGACAGTATTGTACTGCAGGAAGTAGTATATTGATATCATAATGGCGAGAAAAAGGCAATTAACAAAGGAAGACAGATAGACCAGTATTACCCTTAAAAGTGCAGGTCTTTCCTAGAAAAGAAAGAAAGCCTAGGTGTCAGTCAGTAGTTTCCTACACCATCAAAAGGCTCTTGGAAACTGGAGGAAACTCAGACAGGAAGAGGTCTGGCAGACACAAAGCCACAACAGAATCAGAAGAAAGGTTTCTGAGAGTCAACAGCTTGCGTGATAGGCTGCTCACAGGACAACAGCTTCAAGCGGTCTGTGAAGGGAGTAGTACACAGCGTTGTATGAGCTCTCCAGTTTCTTGGCAATTTCTCACATGGAATAGCCTTCATTTCTCAGAACAAGAATAGGCTGACGAGTTTCAAAAGAAAGTTATTGGTTTCTGGCCATTTTGAGCCTGTAATCAAACCCACAAATGCTGACACTCCAGATACTCAACTAGTCTAAAGAAGGACAGTTTTATTATTTATTTTCTAATGATCAATTAGCCTTTTAAAATAATAAACTTGGATTAGCTAACACAATGTGCCATTGGAACACAGGAGTGATGGTTGCTGATAATGGGCCTCTGTACACCTAACATTAACAATGTCTACACTGTATTTCTGATAAATGTTATGTTAATGGACAAAAAAAATGTGCTTTTCTCAAACACGTTACTGCTTGACTAAAACAATCTCAGGCCGATCAACAACCTAATGACCAAACAATTGACCAGTCGACTAATAGAATACTGTGCTCACTGACTGTTGTTCTCTAGGACCAGAGTTGGACCTGGTCTCTGTTCTCATTCCACAGAAACCACAGACAGTTCCAATGCTGAACTTTATGATTGTATTGTAGGCAAGCACTGGATGGCAGTGTAACTGTTTGAAGTATTGACATATATTAATTGTATTGACCGACTGAATACTTTTTGGGTTCCTTTGGGCACCATGCAGTCTACACACTGTTGTGTTGCCCTACTTCTTACATAAAGGCTTTTTAAGCACTGGAGAGAGTTGCCAAGCTGCTTTCAAGCACACAGACCTCGTTCATCTATAATTCCTGTTTACCACTGGCCGACATGTTGTGAGGAAGCCTAAAAGTAGCAGTATGAATCAAGCGTCGGGGTATTTTAGGGTACAAGAACAGAAGCCATGTAAATAAAATAAAAAACAGTTCTCCTTTTTCAATCTGACACACAATTGTTTTATAGGCATGTATGCATTTTACATTATCTCCAGTCAACCTGTATAACCAGTTCTCAGGAACATGGCAGTAACTGGGTCTCCATATCTCCAGTCAACCTGTATTACCAGTTCTCAGGAACATGGCAGTAACTGGGTCTCCATATCTCCAGTCAACCTGTATTACCAGTTCTCAGGAACATGGCAGTAACTGGGTCTCCATATCTCCAGTCAACCTGTATTACCAGTTCTCAGGAACATGGCAGTAACTGGGTCTCCATATCTCCAGTCAACCTGTATTACCAGTTCTCAGGAGCATGGCAGTAACTGGGTCTCCATATCTCCAGTCAACCTGTATTACCAGTTCTCAGGAGCATGGCAGTAACTGGGTCTCCATATCTCCAGTCAACCTGTATTACCAGTTCTCAGGAGCATGGCAGTAACTGGGTCTCCATATCTCCAGTCAACCTGTATTACCAGTTCTCAGGAACATGGCAGTAACTGGGTCTCCATATCTCCAGTCAACCTGTATTACCAGTTCTCAGGAACATGGCAGTAACTGGGTCTCCATATCTCCAGTCAACCTGTATTACCAGTTCTCAGGAACATGGCAGTAACTGGGTCTCCATATCTCCAGTCAACCTGTATTACCAGTTCTCAGGAGCATGGCAGTAACTGGGTCTCCATATCTCCAGTCAACCTGTATTACCAGTTCTCAGGAGCATGGCAGTAACTGGGTCTCCATATCTCCAGTCAACCTGTATTACCAGTTCTCAGGAACATGGCAGTAACTGGGTCTCCATATCTCCAGTCAACCTGTATTACCAGTTCTCAGGAACATGGCAGTAACTGGGTCTCCATATCTCCAGTCAACCTGTATAACCAGTTCTCAGGAACATGGCAGTAACTGGGTCTCCATATCTCCAGTCAACCTGTATAACCAGTTCTCAGGAACATGGCAGTAACTGGGTCTCCATATCTCCAGTCAACCTGTATTACCAGTTCTCAGGAACATGGCAGTAACTGGGTCTCCATATCTCCAGTCAACCTGTATAACCAGTTCTCAGGAACATGGCAGTAACTGGGTCTCCATATCTCCAGTCAACCTGTATTACCAGTTCTCAGGAACATGGCAGTAACTGGGTCTCCATATCTCCAGTCAACCTGTATTACCAGTTCTCAGGAACATGGCAGTAACTGGGTCTCCATATCTCCAGTCAACCTGTATTACCAGTTCTCAGGAACATGGCAGTAACTGGGTCTCCATATCTCCAGTCAACCTGTATTACCAGTTCTCAGGAACATGGCAGTAACTGGGTCTCCATATCTCCAGTCAACCTGTATTACCAGTTCTCAGGAGCATGGCAGTAACTGGGTCTCCATATCTCCAGTCAACCTGTATTACCAGTTCTCAGGAACATGGCAGTAACTGGGTCTCCATATCTCCAGTCAACCTGTATTACCAGTTCTCAGGAACATGGCAGTAACTGGGTCTCCATATCTCCAGTCAACCTGTATAACCAGTTCTCAGGAACATGGCAGTAACTGGGTCTCCATATCTCCAGTCAACCTGTATTACCAGTTCTCAGGAACATGGCAGTAACTGGGTCTCCATATCTCCAGTCAACCTGTATTACCAGTTCTCAGGAACATGGCAGTAACTGGGTCTCCATATCTCCAGTCAACCTGTATAACCAGTTCTCAGGAACATGGCAGTAACTGGGTCTCCATATCTCCAGTCAACCTGTATAACCAGTTCTCAGGAACATGGCAGTAACTGGGTCTCCATATCTCCAGTCAACCTGTATTACCAGTTCTCAGGAACATGGCAGTAACTGGGTCTCCATATCTCCAGTCAACCTGTATTACCAGTTCTCAGGAACATGGCAGTAACTGGGTCTCCATATCTCCAGTCAACCTGTATTACCAGTTCTCAGGAACATGGCAGTAACTGGGTCTCCATATCTCCAGTCAACCTGTATTACCAGTTCTCAGGAACATGGCAGTAACTGGGTCTCCATATCTCCAGTCAACCTGTATTACCAGTTCTCAGGAACATGGCAGTAACTGGGTTGTATTCAGTAGGGAGAAAACGTCTTGAAACGCAGTGAAACCTGGGAGGTACTAGCTGAACTCGTCCGATAATAGCCGGAACATATGCTGGTGTGTCAAGTGTTAAATTACAGTGAGCTCCACATCAAATCTATTCCTGAATGACAGGAAGACAAGCAGATAAAAGGTAACAAAGGGCAACACTGAACACGCTAGGAAAGGAGAAGTGGGTTTGGCAGCATGGTTGTTTGGAACCTACCATATGCACACATACACACACGCGAGCTTACTGTCCCATAATGAACCATACAGTAATGAGATTACTGTCCCATAATGATCCATACAGTAATGAGATTACTGTCCCGTTATGAACCATACAGTAATGAGATTACTGTCCCATAATGATCCATATAGAAATGAGATTACGGTCCCATAATGATCCATACAGTAATGAGATTACTGTCCCATAAAGTAATGAGATTACTGTCCCATAATGATCCATACAGTAATGAGTGTCACGTCCTGACCAGCAGATGGAGCTGTTGTAGTAGTTTGGGGGTCAGGACGTGGCAGTCTTGTGTGTGTGTTTTGAATGTTCTCTGTGTCTTGTGACTCCTGATCAGGAACAGCTGGGGATCGTTGTTCCTGATTGGGAGTCATATATGTAGGAGTATGTTTGTCACTGGGGGTTGTGGGTGGTTGTTTTTGCACTGCGTTTATAGCCTGTAAAACTGTTACTGCTGTCACCTTTATTGTTTTTTCAAGTGGATGCTTTACTCTTTTTTGGTAATAAAAAACCATGAGTATTCACTTACCTGCTGCGCCTTGGTCCATTTATGAAGACAGCCGTTACAGAACCACCCACCAAAGGACCAAGCAGCAGAAGAGGAGGAAGCCACTGGAGAGAAAAATGGACGAATGGACTTGGGAAAAGATCCTGGACGGAGAGGGACCATGGACTCAGGCTGGGGATTATCGCCTCCCGCAGTGGGAGATTGAAGCGGCTAGAGCGGAGAGGCGCTATTACGAAGAGAGAGAGCGCAACGAACCCGAGAGGCAGCCCCAAGATTTATTTTGGAGGGGGCACACGGGTAGTTTGGCCAGGCCAGGGAAGAGCCGTAAGCCAGCTACCCGTGACTACAGGGAGGTGCATATGAGGTGGAGGGCGCCATGTTACGCTGTGGTACGCACCATCTCGCCTATACGGACGCACAGCCCAGTTCGCCCAGTACCAGCGCCCCGCAGGTGCCAGGGCAAGGGGAGCATCGAGCCGGAAGGGGTGATGTCAACCCTGCACTCAAGACCACCAGTGCGCCCTTTCGGTCCGGTGTTTCCCGCTAGACGCACTAGCATGGAGGTGCGTGTCTCCAGGCTGGCACGTCCAATACCAGCCCCACGCATCAGGAGTCTAGTGTGTCAGCCCAGCCTCGCCAGTCAACAGTCACCAGAGCTGCCCGCCAGTCAACAGTCACCAGAGCTGCCCTGAACTGCCAGAGTGGCCAGACTGCCCTGAACTGCCAGAGTGGCCAGACTGCCCTGAACTGCCAGAGTGGCCAGACTGCCCTGAACTGCCAGAGTGGCCAGCCTGCCCTGAACTGCCAGAGTGGCCAGACTGCCCTGAACTGCCAGAGTGGCCAGACTGCCAGAGTGGCCAGACTGCCCTGAACTGCCAGAGTGGCCCTCCTGCCCTCCGGTCCAACCCGAGTGGGCCTCCGGCCCAACCCGAGTGGCCCTCCTGCCCTCCGGCCCAGCCCGAGTGGCCCTCCTGCCCTCCGGCCCAGCCCGAGTGGCCCTCCTGCCCTCCGGCCCAGCCCGAGTGGCCCTCCTGCCCTCCGGCCCAGCCCGAGTGGCCCTCCTGCCCTCCGGTCCAGCCCGAGTGGCCCTCCTGCCCTCCGGTCCAGCCCGAGTGGCCCTCCTGCCCTCCGGTCCAGCCAGAGTGGCCCTCCTGCCCTCCGGTCCAGCCAGAGTGGACCTCCTGCCCTCCGGTCCAGCCCGAGTGGCCCTCCTGCCCTCCGGTCCAGCCCGAGTGGCCCTCCTGCCCTCCGGTCCAGCCCGAGTGGCCCTCCTGCTCTCCGGTCCAGCCCGAGTGGCCCTCCTGCCCCCGGCCCAGCCCGAGTGGCCCTCCTGCCCTCCGGTCCAGCCCGAGTGGCCCTCCTGCCCTCCGGTCCAGCCCGAGTGGCCCTCCTGCCCTCCGGTCCAGCCCGAGTGGCCCTCCTGCCCTCCGGTCCAGCCCGAGTGGCCCTCCTGCCCCCCGGCCCAGCCCGAGTGGCCCTCCTGCCCCCCGGCCCAGCCCGAGGGGCCCTCCTGCCCCCCGGCTCAGCCCGAGGGGCCCCTCCTGTCCCCCTTGGTCCATTTATGAAGACAGCCGTTACAATGAGATTACTGTCCCATAAAGTAATGAGATTACTGTCCCATAATGATCCATATAGTAATGAGATTACAGTCCCATAAAGTAATGAGATTACTTTCCCATAATGATCCATACAGTAATGAGATTACTGTCCCATAATGATCCATACAGTAATGAGATTACTGTCCCATAATGATCCATAAAGTAATGAGATTACTGTCCCATAACGATCCATACAGTAATGAGATTACTGTCCCATTGTGATCCATAGAGTAATGAGATTACTGTCCCATAATGATCCATACAGTAATGAGATTACTGTCCCATAATGATCCATACAGTAATGAGATTACTGTCCCGTTATGAACCATACAGTAATGAGATTACTGTCCAGTTATGATCCACACAGTAATGAGATTACTGTAATCTACGTAAATACAGTGGGGGAAAAAAGTATTTGATCCCCTGCTGATTTTGTATGTTTGCCCACAGATAAAGAAAGGATCAGTCTATAATTTTAATGGTAAGTTTATTTCAACAGTGAGAGACAGAGTAACAACAAAAATATCCAGAAGAACGCATGTCAAAAATGTTATAAATTGATTTGCATTTTAATGAGGGAAATAAGTATTTGACCCCCTCTCAATCAGAAAGATTTCTGGCTCCCAGGTGTCTTTTATACAGGTAACGAGCTGAGATTAGGAGCACACTCAAAGGGAGTGCTCCTAACCGCAGCTTGTTACCTGTAAAAAAGACATATCCACAGAAGCAATCAATCAATCAATCAGATTCCAAACTCTCCACCATGGCCAAAACCAAAGAGCTCTCCAAGGATGTCAGGGACAAGATTGTAGACCTACACAAGGCTGGAATGTTGTCACCTTCTCACCAAGCTGCTTGACCATCGCCAAGCAGCTTGGTGAGAAGGTGACAACATTTGGTGCGATTATTCGCAAATGGAAGAAACACAAAAGAACTGTCAATATCCCTCGGCCTGGGGCTCCATGCAAGATCTCACCTCGTGGGGTTGCAATGATCATGAGAACGGTGAGGAATCAGCCCAGAACTACACGGGAGGATCTTGTCAATGATCTGGGACCATTGTCACCAAGAAAACAATTGGTAACACACTTCGCCGTGAAGGACTGAAATCCTGCAGCGCCGGCAAGGTCCCCCTGCTCAAGAATACATATACATGCCCGTCTGAAGTTTGCCAATGAACATCTGAATGATTCAGAGGACAACTGGTGAAAGTGTTGTGGTCAGATGAGACCAAAATGGAGCTCTTTGGCATCAACTCAACTCGCCGTGTTTGGAGGAGGAGGAATGCTGCCTATGACTCCAAGAACACCATCTCCACCGTCAAACATGGAGGTGGAAACATTATGCTTTGGGGGTGTTTTTCTGCTAAGGGGACAGGACAACTTAACCGCATCAAAGGGACGATGGACGGGGCCATGTACCGTCAAATCTTGGGTGAGAACCTCCTTCCCTCAGCCAGGGCATTGAAAATGGGTCGTGGATGGGTATTCCAGCATGACAATGACCCAAAACACATGGCCAAGGCAACAAAGGAGTGGCTCAAGAAGAAGTACATTAAGGTCCTGGAGTGGCCTAGCCAGTCTCCAGACCTTAATCCCATGGAAAATCTGTGGAGGGAGCTGATGGTTCGAGTTGCCAAACGTCAGCCTCAAAACCTTAATGACTTGGAGAAGATCTGCAAAGAGGAGTGGGACAAAATCCCTCCTGAGATGTGTGCAAACCTGGTGGCCAACTACAAGAAACGTCTGACCTCTGTGATTGCCAACAAGGGTTTTGCCACCAAGTACTAAGTCATGTTTTGCAGAGGGGTCAAATACTTATTTCCCTCATTAAAATGGAAATAATTTTATAACATTTTTGACATGCGTTTTTCTGGATTTTTTTGTTGTTATTGTGTCTCTCACTGTTCAAATAAACCTACCATTCAAATTATAGACTGATCATTTCTTTGTCAGTGGGCAAACGTACAAAATCAGCAGGGGATCAAATACTTTTTTCCCTCACTGTAGGTATTCTAGCTTTAATG